>NW_026880071.1:0-2979 GCF_032173495.1 Musca vetustissima
TCCATAAGAGGCGTGGATATTATTAAATCAATATTTTTAAAGGGTCCATAAGAGGCGTGGATTTATTAAAGAATATTTTTAAAGGGCCAACTGAGGCGTGGATTTTTTAAAGAATATTTTTAAAGGGTCCATAAGAGGCGTGGATATTTTTAAAGAATATTTTTAAAGGGTCCATAAGAGGCGTGGATATTTTTAAAGAATATTTTTAAAGGGTCCATAAGAGGCGTGGATATTTTTAAAGAATATTTTTAAAGGGTCCATAAGAGGCGTGGATATTTTTAAAGAATATTTTTAAAGGGTCCATAAGAGGCGTGGATATTTTTAAATTTTTAAAGAATATTTTTAAAGGGTCCGTAAGAGGCGTGGATATTTTTTAAGAATGTTTTGAAAGGGTCCATAAGAGGCGTGGATATTTTTAAAGAATATTTTTAAAGGGTCCATAAGAGGCGTGGATATTTTTAAAGAATATTTTTAAAGGGTCCATAAGAGGCGTGGATATTTTTAAAGAATATTTTTAAAGGGCCAAATGAGGCGTGGATTTATTAAAGAATATTTTTAAAGGGTCCATAAGAGGCGTGGATATTTTTAAAGAATATTTTTAAAGGGTCCATAAGAGGCGTGGATATTTTTAAAGAATATTTTTAAAGGGTCCATAAGAGGCGTGGATATTTTTAAAGAATATTTTTAAAGGGTCCATAAGAGGCGTGGATATTTTTAAAGAATATTTTTAAAGGGTCCATAAGAGGCGTGGATATTTTTAAAGAATATTTTTAAAGGCCTATATAAGGCGTGGATATTTTTAAAGAATATTTTTTCAAGGCCTATATAAGGCGTGAATATTTTTAAAAAATATTTTTAAAGGGTCCATAAGAGGCGTGGATATTTTTAAAGAATATTTTTAAAGGGTCCATAAGAGGCGTGGATATTTTTAAAGAATATTTTTAAAGGGTCCATAAGAGGCGTGGATATTTTTAAAGAATATTTTTAAAGGGTCCATAAGAGGCGTGGATATTTTTAAAGAATATTTTTAAAGGGTCCATAAGAGGCGTGGATATTTTTAAAGAATATTTTTAAAGGGTCCATAAGAGGCGTGGATATTTTTAAAGAATATTTTTAAAGGGTCCATAAGAGGCGTGGATATTTTTAAAGAATATTTTTAAAGGGTCCATAAGAGGCGTGGATATTTTTAAAGAATATTTTTAAAGGGTCCATAAGAGGCGTGGATATTTTTAAAGAATATTTTTAAAGGGTCCATAAGAGGCGTGGATATTTATAAAAATATTTTTAAAGGGTCCATAAGAGGCGTGGATATTTTTAAAGAATATTTTTAAAGGGTCCATAAGAGGCGTGGATATTTTTAAAGAATATTTTTAAAGGGTCCATAAGAGGCGTGGATATTTTTAAAGAATATTTTTAAAGGGTCCATAAGAGGCGTGGATATTTTTAAAGAATATTTTTAAAGGGTCCATAAGAGGCGTGGATATTTTTAAAGAATATTTTTAAAGGGTCCATAAGAGGCGTGGATATTTTTAAAGAATATTTTTAAAGGGTCCATAAGAGGCGTGGATATTTTTAAAACATATTTTTAAAGGGTCCATAAGAGGCGTGGATATTTTTAAAGAATATTTTTAAAGGGTCCATAAGAGGCGTGGATATTTTTAAAGAATATTTTTAAAGGGTCCATAAGAGGCGTGGATATTTTTAAAGAATATTTTTAAAGGGTCCATAAGAGGCGTGGATATTTTTAAAGAATATTTTTAAAGGATCCATAAGAGGCGTGTATATTTTTAAAATTTTTAAATTTTTAAAGAATATTTTTAAAGGGTCCATAAGAGGCGTGGATATTTTTAAAGAATATTTTTAAAGGTCCATAAGAGGCGTGGATATATTTTTAAGAATATTTTTAAAGGGTCCATAAGAGGCGTGAATATTTTTAAAGAATATTTTTAAAGGGTCCATAAGAGGCGTGGATATTTTTAAAGAATATTTTTAAAGGGTCCATAAGAGGCGTGGATATTTTTAAAGAATATTTTTAAAGGGTCCATAAGAAGCGTGGATATTTTTAAAGGGTTCATTAGAGGCGTGGATATTTTTAAAGAATATTTTTAAAGGGTCCATAAGAGGCGTGGATATTTTTAAAGAATATTTTTAAAGGGTCCATAAGAGGCGTGGATATTTTTAAAGAATATTTTTAAAGGGTCCATAAGAGGCGTGGATATTTTTAAAGAATATTTTTAAAGGGTCCATAAGAGGCGTGGATATTTTTAAAGAATATTTTTAAAGGGTCCATAAGAGGCGTGGATATTTTTAAAGAATATTTTTAAAGGGTCCATAAGAGGCGTGAATATTTTTAAAGGGTCCATAAGAGGCGTGGATATTTTTAAAGAATATTTTTAAAGGGTCCATAAGAGGCGTGGATATTTTTAAAGAATATTTTTAACGGGTCCATAAGAGGCGTGGATATTTTTAAAGGGTTCATAAGAGGCGTGGATATTTTTAAAGAATATTTTTAAAGGGTCCATAAGAGGCGTGGATATTTTTAAAGGGTCCATAAGAGGCGTGGATATTTTTAAAGAATATTTTTAAAGGGTCCATAAGAGGCGTGGATATTTTTAAAGAATATATTTAAAGGGTCCATAAGAGGTGTGGATATTTTTAAAGGGTCCATAAGAGGCGTGGATATTTTTAAAGAATATTTTTAAAGGGCCCATAAGAGGCGTGGATATTTTTAAAGAATATTTTTAAAGGGTCCATAAGAGGCGTGGATATTTTTAAAGAATATTTTTAAAGGGCCCATAAGAGGCGTGGATATTTTTAAAGAATATTTTTAAAGGGTCCATAAGAGGCGTGGATATTTTTAAAGAATATTTTTAAAGGGTCCATAAGAGACGTGGATATTTTAAAAGAATATTTTTAAAGGGTCCATAAGAGGCGTGTATATTTTTAAAGGGTCCATAAGAGGCGTGGATTTTTTAAAGA
>NW_026880072.1:0-29474 GCF_032173495.1 Musca vetustissima
GGCTTCTTCATTCATCCGCACAACATGGCCTAGCCACCGTAGTCGCTGCAGCTCAATACGACTGACTATGTCGATGTCTGCGTATAAATTGTAGAGCTCGTGGTTCATTCGACGCCGATATTCACCGTCGACGCAGATCGGCCCGTAGATCTTTCGGAGAATTTTTCTCTCAAACACCCCAAGCGCTGCCTCATCTGCTTGCGCAAGTACCCATGCTTCTGATCCATATAATAGCACGGGTAGTATCAGCGTCTTGTAAAGTGTGAGTTTGGTCTGGCGAGAGGTGGCCTTGTTTCTAAACTGCTTACTTAGACCATAGTAGCATCTGTTGGCCATCACAATCCTTCTCCGAATTTCAAAACTGATATCATTCGTTTTATTTATGGCGGTACCAAGGTATATAAAGTCTTTAACTACCTCGAAGCTGTAGTTCTCAAGTTCCACAGTTGGTCCGAGTCTACAGGACGTCTTGCGCGTTGATACCATCAGCTTGGTCTTCTCGCCGTTTACTGCCAGACCCACTTTGGCAGACTCCTTTTCAATTTGTTCAAAGGTGGCTGTTACCGCTCGCAATGTTCGACCCATTATATCGATGTCATCGGCGTAGGCGAGTAACTGGTGTTGTTTGGTGTACAGAGTGCCATTTCTGTTCACCTTTGCGTTTCGTATGACCTTTTCCAGTAGGATGTTAAAAAGATCACACGACAAACTGTCACCTTGTCTGAATCCTCGTTCGGTAGTGAAGGGCTCCGATAGGTCCTTTCCTACTTTAACGGCTGACCTTGTGCCACTTAAAGTTATCCTGCATAGCCGTATTAATTTTGCAGGAATGCCGAACGCAGACATGGCTTTAAACACCTCTGAACGGATAGGGCTGTCGAATGCGGCTTTATAGTCGACAAATAGGTGATATGTGTCGATGTGTTTTTCGTGGGTCTTTTCCAGGATTTGGCGCAGAGTGAAAATCTGGTCTATGGTCGATTTGCCAGGTCTGAAGCCGCATTGGTATGGTCCGATGATGTCATTGACCATTGGCTTCAATCGTTCACACAGCACACTGGATAGCACTTTATATGCGATGGGAAGGAGACTTATTCCTCTATAGTTGGCACATATCGTCTTGTCTCCTTTTTTGTGTACGGGACACAGGATGCTGAGGTTCCAATCATTGGGCATGCATTCATCTAGCCAAATTGTGTTAATCAGCTGGTGCATGCTCCTGACCAGCATCTGGCCACCAGCCTTGAATAGTTCGGCTGGTAACCCATCGGCTCCTGCTGCTTTGTTGTTCTTGAGCCGATTAATTGCTTTTATCTTGTATTTCAAATATAAATTAAATGAATTCCTATTCGTTGTAATTCGCGAATTTCTTCACAAATGCTTAAACACCATTGTTTTCTTTGCATACTAGTCAAATCACACTGAAATACGGTTTAATAGTCGCGAAAAACAAATAGAAACATGAAGATATCGGAAAATAAAATAAATTAATTTTTGAATTAAAACAAATGTTTTTTGGAATTTTCGATTTTTTAGTATGTTTAAGAGGATACGGTTTTGCCTTAATCTTCTAAAATATACGACGCTTTCTTTTGCAAATTCTTTTAGATGATTGTTAAATATCGGCAGATTCATCTGATAAGAGTTTCGACGTCATTAATGGCTAAATATATTGCACTTACAATACATAAAAATTATCAATATTGAAAAGCTTGCAATTCGCGAATTAGTTGAAATCAGTTGATGCGCATGCGATTTTCGTATAAACCGAATCAATGTCTTTCAATAATTATTAATTTTTCGATGTTTAATTTAGCGGTCAAAGTGTGCCACTCGATGCACTTTACTATGCAAAAACCCTAAAAATGGCTAAAAATCACGCAACGTGCATACGATTTTTATGCGCATCCGATTTTAGTAATCTCCTATGAAAATACGCAAAAGGACACCTATTTTAAAAGGATCGGTTAAGAACCGCGGATGTGCCTCCACAATCAATTTTGGATAAAATATGCATATTATTCGCGTATCGATGTATTTTTGACCTATTTCCACGCAGATTCGCGAATTTGACAATACAAGCATAAATGCATGTAAAATTAATTCGAAGAAAACCGCGATTATTTACGCGAATTTGTCAAAATAAGTTTTTGCAGTTTTTCCCACATTCAAGGTACCTATATCCGCCGTTTTAATGGGCGGAATTGAACATGGATGGGCTCATTAGATCCGGCACGTAAAAAAACTAAAATCACGCGGGGTTCCACGGAATTTGAATGGACTTTCTTAATTTTAGACTAAAAAAATATGTTTTTTATAAAAATTTACGCACTAAATTTTCGTCTTTGGAACCCAATTGCAAAGAAGCTACAGTGGGCACATTCATGAGATATACACTAAACGAAGCAGAATCACGAGTTCTACGATCCTATAATTAGTTTATTCTATTGTCTGGATGCGCATCCTAATTATAAGAAAAATTCAAAAAACACCGAAAATCCGGCTTCAAAATGTCAGCATCCATTTTGGGTGGTTGCAGTGATTATATCGAAAAATCATACATTAGAACCATATTGTCCATGGGGTATTCTGCAACTTAGTCACTGATCATATGTGTGTGCGTTGTGTAGTTTAGCCACAAATCGGGAACGAACACAAAAAAACTCGTTGGCTTCAACACTTTTTTACCCATTTTTTTACATTACCACCATCACAGCTTCCACGCAACTTATTATTTATTACCAAAATTTCAAGATTTTGATAAGAACACTTCATTTTATAGAATTGAATTTAAATTATATGCAATATGTTCATATTTCGCGAGTTATAACCTTGCAAACCTCAGCTTCAAGGAATTTAAAAGATTTTTGTAATTTCCCATATAAATGTTTGTTACAATGGGACAAAGTACGTAAATCGAAAGATATATAGGGACTTTGGTGTACCATTTACATGAAATCGGAGGAAACTATAGATGGGAGCTATATCTAAATCTGAACCAATTTTCACGAAACTTGGCAGACATCACTCTAGGCTTAGTTCAGTACGTTATGCCAAATTTCGTGCAAATCGAAAGATATATAGGGACTTTGGGGTACCAATTACATGAAATCGGACGAAAATATATACGGGAGCTATATCTAAATCCTGACCGATTTTCACGAAACTTGGCAGACATCACTCTAGGCTCAATTCAGTACGTCATGCCGAATTTCATGCAAATTGAAAGGTGTACCATTTACAAGAAATCGGACGAAACTACATATGGAAGCTATATATAAATATGAACCGATTTTCACGAAATTTAACACACATCGTTCTAGACTTAATTCACTACGCTATGCCAAATTTCGTGCAAATCGAAGGATATATAGGGACTTTGGTGTACTATTTACCTTAAATCAGACGAAAATATATATGGGAGCTATATCCAAATCTGGACCGATTTTCACGAAACTTGGCAGACATCGTTCTAGACTTAATTCAGTACGCTATGCCAAATTTCGTGCAAATTGAAGCATATTTTGGGACTTTGGTGCACCATTTACCCAATATCGGACGAATATATATGGGAGCTATATCTAAATTTGAACCGATTTTTCTCAACTTCAATAGGGTTCGTCCTTGGGCCAAATAAATGAGCTGTGCCAAATTTCATCCACCTCGGATGAAAAATGCGACCTGTACTTTGTTAACAATTTAACATGGACAGACGGACGGACGGACATGCATAAATCGATTTAAAAAGTGATTATATGTATATTCTTAAAAGGAACCATGTGTCTATCTCGTTTCCTTTTGCCTGTTACAAACATATGCACAAAGACATAATACCATGTACCACAGTGTGGTGAAGGGTATAAAAACGTCAAAACAAAAGTAAAATTGAAGCCAATACTTCTCATAGAGGCACGAACAGGTAACATGTATGTCTGTATGAGTGCAACCAATAAATTCATGATATTCGGCAAAGGTGTGTGCTGTTTTTTGCAATGATATGGAAGCACAGTAAAATCTTGGGAGTTCAAATGAGATTTCAGTTAATATTTTTATTGGAAATATTTTTTTTATTATCAATATAATCTTGAAAAGAAGTAAAACAACAACAAATCTTAAATTTTATTCACATTCATTTCAATAAAGAAAACAAAAATAATTCACACGAAACTTGAGAACAAATCAAGATAATGCACCTCAATTTATGTGAGCGATATTATTGATTTTTATACCCTCCCCTAAAACTTGATGTGTATATAAAATTCGTCATTGCTTTTGCAACACCTTGAAATATTTGTCGAAAACTGAATTCTTGATTCGAATTAATTATGGGTCGAGAGAGACATGATAACCCTCTTTTTGTCTCTTGGAATACCCTGCACCACGCTGTGGTACAGGGTATTATGTCTTTTCGCATATGTTTGCAACAGGCAAAAGGAAACGAAATTGACACAGGGTTCCTTTGAGAATATGCACAGAATCACTTTCTAAGTCGATTTATGCATGTCCGTCCGTCCGCCTGTCTATCTGTCCATGTCAAATTGTAGATTGGATGAAATTTGGTACAGCTCACTTATTTGATCCAAGGACGAACCCTATTGAAATCACTTCAGATTTATATATAGCTCCCATATATTGGTCTGTTCCCGTACTCCAAGAATTTACTACTTTTTACTACGATAACGAATTTTCCTTTATGATATCGAAGAAAATAGTTAAATCTAGTAGATTCTTGCAGTACGGGAATAGACCATATATCTACGTCCAATTTAATGTAAATGGTGGCCCAAAGTCAATATATATCTTTCGATTTGCACAAAATTTGGCATATCGTAATGTAATAGGTCTAGAATGATGTGTGTTAAGTTTCCTGAAAATCTATCCAGATTTAGATATAGCTCCAATAGCTCGTCGGATTTAATGTAAATGGTGGCCCAAAGTCCCTATATTTCTTTCGATTTGCACAAAATTTGGCATAGCGTACTGAATAAAGTCTAGAAATATGTGTACTATGTTTCCTGATAATGGGTTAAGATTTAGATATAGCTCCTATATATATTTTCTTCTGATTTTATGTAAATTATGGACTAAAGACCCGAAACTTGTCCGATTTTGTACAATGAACTGTAGTTAATATTTATTTTGTCTGGTAAATTTAAATCTGAAATCGGTTCATATTTAAATATAGCATCTACATATATATTTTCGTCGGATTTTACAAAAAACCAATGAGCGGAGCAATATAATCGGACGGGGCCGTCCCTTCACCGTGGGTTGTGTTGTGATGTTCGGCTTTCAATTTTGGCCTTTAGATCGACTCGAAAAAAAAAAACAAAAAATAAGTTTTCGGTACATTTCATCCCAAAATTATTATCTGATCATCGCCGAAAATTATAGGCGTTGTCTGTGACCATAACTTGAACCTCATGGAAAATTTCAAAGCGATCAGCGCTATATTTCCGCCCTCTAGTGTGGTAATGGGTTACTAAATAATATATGAATACGTAAGCACCTGTAAATATGTATGTGTAAGTCCCGCATCCGAGTACACACGACAATATAATAGGTATCAATTTAAAGGTCAACCACTCCTCTTGAACATACTATCAACTTTTCGGGTCTAGGACCTTTAGTTGCAAATATGTACTCCATAGAATATAAATTTTGTAATTTTTCACACAAAAGTCAGGGTCCAGTTGACCCGCTAAATATTGAACGATGTTTATCAAAACAAGCATGCGGTGTTTGGGTCATAAGTACGGCATCTGGAGCAAAAACAATAGGGGTCTTCATTGGCCAGAACCCATCCTTCATACAAAATTTCGTGAAGATTGGTCCATAACTGTGGCCTGTATCGTGTTTACAAATTATAATGGACAGACGGACGGACACACATGTCGAGATCGACTCAGCTAGTAGAAATATGACGATCGGTATACTTAAATGTGGGTCTAGGACCAATATTTCGCGGCGTTACAAACTTTTGGGGTTGCACAAAGCTATAATACCCTGACAACATAGTTGTGTAGGGTATAATTACACAAAATTTTGCATTTTTGAAGTTAGTATAACCGAGAAGTTAGATATAAATGCTGCAAGAAACTCCCCAGGTGGGTTCGATTAGCACAACATTTTCCACAACGTACTGAAGTTACTATCGGCTCAGATTTAGATATAGCTCCTATATATATTTTCGACCGATCATTTATAAGATATTTCCTTACTGTTTTTTTATTAGCTTGAAAAAATATTTCTTCTATAGAAAATAATGAACTCCTTCTGCATAGGGATGTTTCATAGATAATAGTAGAATATCTATTCCAGAGAAATTCGTTTCTGCAGTAGGCAATTGAACCTTACTTCCTTATAATTTGTTTACACAAAAAATAATGGAATCGTAAAACTATAAAGGACCCCTTAATATTAAACTGTCTTCAAGACCTCTAGTTCTTGGCCTTATCTAAAAAGATACCGAAGTCAACAGTGCGTATGATTTATACCAGTAGTCATACGCACAAAGGTCCTCTGGTCCTTTGGTAAAGATCGTTTAATATTTAGGGGATGAAATGCATCAAAAACATTAATTTTTTCTGATATTCTGGTCGCTCCAGAGACCGCAAATTTGGTCAAACATCGAATTTTTACATGGTGAAGGGGTCAATGAATGAACGAATGAAAAGCGGGGCAAATGGACCCTGACTTTTGTGTGAAAAATTACAAAAATTAAAATGTGTATTCTATTGTGTGTATATTCCGACCATGGGCAATTTTTCGAGATATTTGAAGATATTCAGAGATGATTCGTCGGAAACAGTGACGTAAATGAAATGTCGGAAACTCACCAAAAACCGTTAGATTTTTGACAAAAGGAATAGCCAAAAATTTTAAAATAATATAAATTCTTTAAATTAACTGTATATGGTAATAATTTTGAAATTAATGACGTTTACTACATTTTATACAGGTATATGATGTTTTCGACGTTTACACCTTTTTCATAGTCGAAAACCTTAGAATTCATCATACGGACCATCCCTGGTATGATTGTTGTCAGTGCTCATACGCATAGTGGTCCACTCTGAAAAGTATAAAAACCTTGGCAACTAAAGTTCAATTTGCATGCTGAACAAAATTCTGAGGGACTGAGATGTGATATTTCTATACGAACACCGAACAGTAGGTGCTGTAATTTGATATTTCAGGTGGAGGGTAATTGGCATACCTCTAAATTTAGGTATTTCATTGATGTTCACATTCTATTTTAGATAGGGGTTCAAATCTGAGTGTTTGTAATTTGGTTTTCTCATTAGATATAGTAAGTACAATAACGTAGTATCTATATAAGGTTCTGGCCGGGTTTAGATATATATAATTAATACCCGATCGAACTTCAAGAAGTGTTTACATAAGTACAAATCGATACTAGTTAATCATTATCTAATCCCGGCCCCTACCCTACAGGTTCCTATCCCCATGCAATTCATCATACTACTCCTGTTTGTCCAACAGTAGATACTAACAAGTGAAAAAGCGTTAAGTTCGGCCGGGCCGAACTTTGGATACCCTCCACCATAAATATACTGACAGGTACTTGAAATGAAAATATAGGGAACATACCAAAAAATGGACCTATACCAACATTTCTACAATCCGATGATGTAAAAATAATTTTTAATAGAAAATTATACCATCAGCCTTATGGCTAATATACACTTTCACACGGCGAAAATGTGCCTCATCGAAATATTGGTTCTAGACCCCATGTTTCTTGGGACCAAATCCGTTTCAGAAAAATTTGATTTCATCCCATCTTATTATGTCGTCCAAACTTAGTTCAAGTCCGAATTTGGGGAATATCGGTCCATGCCTTCTGGTACCTCCCACACAGGGGCTACGGCTAAGCCTAAATGCGGTCTATAGTTCACATATAGTTCATTATCGAACTGTACGTTCTAGTTGTTTATCTCGATATCCTTCGCAGGTGAAATGATTACAACAGAGTGTTAGAACCAATCCCAAAACGCGGAAAAATCAGATAATTATATTAATATAAAAAATGGGGTTATATGGGGACTACGCCTAAAAAGGGTTGACTATTAATAATTTTTGGTAGGGAGATTTGTTTCCATATACGCCTACAAAATACCAAATTTCAGTGATTTCAGTTGAAAAACGCGCTCAAGAACCTCTAAATGCCGAAATTTCAGTGGAGATATTTGGTACCCAATAAGAACCCAATATACCAAATTTCAGCGAATTCGGTTGAAAAACGCGCTCAAGAACCTCTAAATGCCGAAATTTGGGGGTACCTTTATATGGAGCCTACCAGAAAAAATGGACTTATATTTATAATTTTCAGTGGAGATATTTGGTACCCAATAAGAACCCAATATACCAAATTTCAGCGAATTCGGTTGAAAAACGCGCTCAAGAACCCTAAAATACGGAAATTTGGGGGTATCCTTATATGGGAGCTACCAGAAAAAATGGACCTATATTCATAATTTTTTGTGGAGTGATTTGGAACCTGTTTAGAACTCAAAGTACTAAATTACAACCAATTCGGTGGAAAAATACGACCAAAACCACCAAAATACTGAAAATTAGGAGGTACCGTTATATGGGGGCTACCAGAAAAAGTGGGCCTATATTTATAATTTTCAATAACCCAAAGTACCAAATTTCAGCGAATTCGGTTGAAAAACGCGCTCAAGAACCCCAAAATACCGAAAATTTGGGGTACCCTTATATGGGAGCTATGCCTAAACGTGGACCGATATATCCCATCTTCGAACTTGACCTGCCTTCAGACAAAAGACAACCGTATGCAAAATTTCAGCGCCCTATCTAAATTCCTTCGGAAGATAGCGTGATTACAATAGACGGACGGACATGGCTAGATCGTCTTAGAATTTTACCCTGATCAAGGGTCGGAAATTAATATTTCGCTGAGTTACAAACAAAATGACAAAATTAATATACCCTCCATACTATGATGGAAGGTAAAAAAAAGTAATAAAAAACAAAAGACAGCCCGAAATCATATTTCAAATTGAAAATCCTTGCTAAAAATAAATGAAAACACTGAAAATTCAAATATAGACTTCAATCCAAATACAAACTAAACTTGAAAACAAAATCTTCTAACGACAATGTCATTTAGGAATTCATTGACATGGGACAACGGGCACAGGTTCGCCAAGGAAACTCCTACATTTTAGTTGTGTCACTCCTGTTCTCTCACCCCACATACCACATTCACACCTAACTGTCAAATAGTTTATTTATATTTGTGCTCCGACAGCTTTATTGTCACATTTGGAGTGTTCGGAACACTTCCTCTTCTTCCGCATTACCTGGAGAGATGTTGGATTACCTATGAAATTTCCTGTAGTTTCCACTTGATACCCTTGTTTGGTATTTATTTTTGTTCTGCCTGTTTGTTTGGTGTACTGCGGATATGAGTTGAATATGAATGTGACCTTTGAGAGTTTTGTATGTGTTTGCTATTCTTACAATACACTAAAGTGCCATAGAGAGAATTTGGCAAGAAATGAGTAGGTTTGAAAATCCATAAAAATCTTTAAATACTAAAAATAGCATTGAATAAAATCGATTTATCAACTTTGACGAATGATGTAGTCAAAGATGAAAAGGAAGCAATCATGGTAGATAAGAATGAATCTCAAGGGTCCAACAACACTTATATTTTTTACAAGTTATTATTCCATTAACTTGTTTATACATTACTTAAACATTAAGAAGATATCCTTACTAATTTTCCATATATCTTCCTTTTTTCAGATTTCTTTAAAGAATGAAAGCCTAGACTCCCCAACAAACGTCACCAAGCAAAATAATTTTCTTTTAAGGAAAATTTGAATACAATTTTGATAATCCCAACCATATCAACAATCAAGCTCACGTTTTATAACCCCAGAAAATTTTGCAAAAAAAAAACCCTAATCCAAAATTATGCATGAAAGACGTGTAAAAAAGTAAGTGCCTCACCTGATAAAAAAACATATTCCCTATTAAAATAATTCTCCTTTTTGCAGAATCAAAGGTGGTCACTATGTTGCCACACATGGTCGGTCAACGCCCGATCCACCTTATGTTCACTCGAATCGCGGCTATTCAACCGATGGCGAAGAATCACATCGTGCTCCATCGGAACGTACCATGTCCGAATATACAATAGCACATGAACGTACCTCACCACAGGGTCATTATCATTCGTCGCGTAAAACCCGCATTAATAATGGCCACTCGAATGGTCACTACTCAACATCGGTGGTCGATAGTGGTGGTCCACGCTCACTGAGTGGTCCACCACCAACACGACTGCCACCAAGAGCACCATCTGCCTTAAGCTATGATCACAATGGTGGCGATACGGGTAGTGATATTTATGTGACCAGTGCTGCCTATAAGGCACCATCGGAAATAAGGTAGATATTTTAGTATATTTTTCCAGTAGAATGAATTGTCATTTTTTTATTTCTGTTCTCCACAGCCGCTACAGCCATCGACCACCGTCGAGAGCACCGCGTAGTGTTTACTCTGTTGCCAGTACTGCCAAAACGGGTCGTAGTGCTCGTAGCACTACAAAACGTGGAGCCAAAATCGAAACAATGTCAGCACCCAATCCATTTTGTCCAAATGTCAAGGGTGTCTGCTGTCTAATGTTGCTGCTGAATTTGGGTCTTATCTTGGTGACGTTGGGCTTTGTCATTGTGGTGCAATTCTATGAACCGCTTTATGTCTGGTAAGTGGAACCAAAACAAAAAGAGAAATATAAAAAAATTAAAAGCTACACATCATATTGGGAATATGAGAAATTCAGCTTAAGAAGAAAAGTGGATCTTTGTACTACAACAACAACGAACCCTATTAAAATTGGAGAAAATCGGCTCAGATTTAGAAAAAGCTCTCATATATAGATTTTTCGGATTCCACAATAGTTCACCCAAGTCACAATGATAGTCTGATAGAGAAAAAATTTTGCATAGCGTACCGAATGAGGTACAGTCGGACGGGGCAGACTCTACTTTTGGTATATTCAACAGATGAATCCTAACAGACGTCGCATTTTTAAAGGACCAGTAAAATGAAATTGGATCAATAAACATGTGATTCTGCAACCGATTCGATTTTCGCGAAACTTAACACACATCATTCTAAACCTAAATAATTGCGCTGTGCCAAATTTCGTGCAAATCGAAAGATATATAGGGACTTTGGTGAACCATATACATTAAATCGGACGAAAATATATATGGGAGCTATATCTAAATCTGGATCGATTTTCGCGAAACTTAACACACATCATTCTAAACCTAAACAATTGCGCTGTGCCAAATTGCGTGCAAATCGAAAGATATATAGGGACTTTGGTGCACCAAATACATTAAATCGGACAAAAATATATATCTAAATCTGAACCGATTTTCAGGAAACTTAACACACATCATTCTACACCTAATTCATTACGCTGTGCCAAATTTTGTGTAAATCGAGAGAGATATAGGGGCTTTGGTGCACCATTTACATTAAATGGGACGAAAATATATATGGGAGCTATATCTAAATCTAAACCGATTTTTCACAATTTCAATAGGGTTCGTCCTTGGGACAAATAAGTGGCCTATGCCAAATTTCACCCAAATCGGATCATAAATGCGACCTGTACTTTGTTCACAAAAATACATGGACGGACGGACATGCGTAAATCGACTCAGAAAGTGATTCTATGGATATTCTCAAAAGGAACCATGGGTCTATCTCGACTGCTTTTGCATGTTACAAACATATGCACAAAGACATAATACCCTGTACCACAGTGTGGTGAAGGGTATAAAAATGGGGGTTATATGGGGACGACCTCAAAAAGGGGGCGAATATTAAAAAAAATATTCAAAATTTCAGCACCCTATCTCAGAAGATAGCGTGATTACAACAGACGGACCGACGGACATGGCTAGATCGTCTTAGAATTTTACCCTGATCAAGAATATATATACTTTATATGGTCATAATGAAATGAATGAATATTTCGATGAGTTACAAACGGAATTTAATATACCCGCCATACTATGGTGGAGGGTACAAAAATATATATCATGATTTACATTGGTTTAAGGGACCCCCCCAATTCTCGGGGTCAAACATTTTGTTGATATAATTCGAATCCACACTAATTAATAAATGTCCCTACAAAATTTCAAGTGAAAATCTCAAGAACTCTTGAAGATATAGCCGATTTATTGCGTCAGCATCAGGTGACGACTGAAGGGCTTCTCAAACTTGAAACGCGTTTTTTCTCTAAACATGTTTTTGTGTATGGCGGGCACGGCCGATAACTCAAAAACTAATAACCCAATCGATTTCAAATTTTTACACGTTTCTCTGTGAGTGTATAGCTATCGTATGAACTAGGATAAAGCCAATCGGTGAAGGTCTTCCTTATTTCTGTAACTTGGTTTTGGGTGAAAAATCGGCGATTTTTCGCAAATATTTTTTTTCAAAGGTCCGCCATTTTGCTAATTTTAGAGCGAAGTCAATAATCCTAGTTCATACGAGAGCCAGACATGTACTCTTTCTAACACCGTTGGAATTTTCGGACAAAAATAAGGACTTTTTTTAATTACAAAAAACTACAACAAAACAATAACAAAAATTTGTTGTAAATTATTTTTCTTCTCTTTTAAATCTTCAATTATATATGTGCCAAGTTACAAACCTTAACAAGCATTGGCATTGATTTACCAGCCCATTGAAAATCTTGAAAAAGTAAAATCGTGAATGGGGGTGGGGGGGTTCCCTTAATTTACATTTACTTTTGAAGCCACGAAATGGATAGCCCTGTATTTTTGCAAGAATTAACAATTCCTTTACGGTGTCTATATTTTAGCATTCACTACTAAATTTTCTTTTACTTATTCTTTTGAAATATGTTTTTATAAATTTTGAAATTATTCCTATAAATCATATTTTATGTAAAATATTAAAAATAAAACTCACCATATTTTTAGGTTCATTTAATTTATTTATAAACATCTTTGCAAATGTTCAATATTTGTTTAAAGTTTTGCTTTTATGTTTTCTCTAACCCATAATAGTTTACTGGGTTATTTGTAACAACAAAATGGAATACACAAGCAATGCATTTGCCGTCATATAATGTAAACACGGCCAAATAAACAACAAAGAAGACAACACTTGATCTTACACGAGAGGTCAACGATTGCAAACTATTCATAGAAATGGTTTATTTATTTACATAACTACCAATTTTCACACACAATTTATCACACATTTGCTTAACAATGTGTGATAAATTGTGGCCAATGATTGCAAAGAACACGAAATAACTAATGACACAACATGTCAAATGGAAATAATATGAGAGCAAGTGAGGGAGTGAGAGTTCAAATTACGTATGTTCTAATTGGCGAATATTTAAGCTCTTTTCATTTCGACAATAAACTCTCTGAACTAAACAACAACACTAAAATACACACGTTGAGCCAACCATAACAAACTTTTTAAAGATATGGCTTATTTATTAACTATATTTCTTTTTTTATTAAAAGTATATAAAACTTTATATACTTATGGCAATATGGCAATTTCTCCCGATCATTGCAAAGAACGCGACTAATGACAAAAATGTCAAATAGAAATGTATTGAGAGCAAGAGAGAGCTATTCGTCTGTTTCATTAGGTCATTGATATTGTTGTAAATTAAAGCTGTTCTCGTTACGGCAAATATAAATTGTCATTTGTATGGCTTGCTCTGCATTTTACAGCCCGAATTTATCACAGATTTGTTTGACCATAGTAAATATGCCAAAATTAGATGGCAATACTTCAAAATCAATATAACAACCAAACAGAAGTAGGCACAAAGACATATAATAACCGTAAAGACTTGACAAAATGCATTTCGACAAAATAGTTTATGAAAAAATATCCAGGGGGAATCATGCATAACAGAGACATGTTAACAATAAAAACGCAAATACGCGATAATGTGTGTATAAAATGTAAATAAAATTAGAGATCTGTACTCAAAAAATATATTTTTATTTTATAAGCTTGCGATATAGCGTTTAAAACGATTAATATTGTTTGCTATGTTGTTATGATATCGTAACAACAGAGGAAAAGCCATCTATTGGAAATTGTTGACGTATCGATTGTCGTATCTTTATACTTTTATGTCTTTGGTAGGCATTCCTGTTTACCATTTTTACTCGGTCAAATTTCTCGAGTAAAAATTTTACAAAGAGAACGCCATTTTGTAGATTCTGGTTCTGGAACGGAATTATTATTATTATTATTTAATTGTTGAAATTAATGTAATGACGAGCGTTGTTCGCTCTCTCATTCGTTATTCGACCCTTAATTATGAAGTAATTACATAGTTCCCCATACAAAATTGTCTGAGCGAACACCGACTTTTGTACGTTGTTCAATTCGAATCACTCTCTGAATCACGAAGAATTTTGTCCCATCTCTAACAATTGAGAGAATTTATCGAAAATAAATTAATTTTGACAGCATGAAAAAATTTTTAAATGTTTCAAACTTTTTCAGTAAAATTGAAAATGATGAATCAAAAGTAACCAAAATTCTAGTTTTTATATATGCAGAAGGATGTAAATTTTGTTGTCTACATAATGCAAAATTAATTAAAAGCAAAGAGATAGGGGTTGACATTATAGTCAGGAGAAAGAGAATTATTTTTTCTATTTAGATCCATATGTGATTCATGCAAATATGTTACAATTTTGGTGTAAAACAAGAAACAAAAGGTTTGAAATAAAAAACTCTGATGACATGAATTAAGAATAGTGTTGTATGAACAGGTTAATTCATGTACGTAATTAGAGAGCGAACTACGTTCTTCGAATGCCCGTCAGAACATGGCATAACAAATAAAAACTGTTCTGATAATGCCATGTTTACATTGTTGAGTTTTTTGTATTTAAGACAAAGTGATCTTTATTAATATGAATATTTGAACGTGTACTGAAACTACTAAATCACCCAATTTATTTATATAGTATAGTTATAGTTAGTTTGCTTGAAATATTATTAATGTAATTTTTGTTTTTTTTTCAGGATCCTTGGTATAATTTTCCTAATTTTCGGTTTCTTAACGCTTATCGGTTGTATGGTCTATTGTGTGTATGTGTGTCGAGATGCCAAAACACCATCACAGGTACGCAACGAAGATCTCTATTGGACCCGACACTGGCAAAAGAATATCGGTTATACACCACAAGAAATCAATTATAAGGCGGATAAATATGATGCCTACTCGGATCGTTATTCGGTTGGTAAAATGAGTGGCAAATATTCCGATAGAGAAAGTAATCGTTATTAGTAGTAAACACGCACGAAGGCACGACAACCTCAGCGGACAAACAGAAAAAAAGAAATAATCGAAAACCAAGTCCAAACAAACACTTTAATTTGTATTCTAACAACAACGTACCTGCTGCAGCAAGTAACTTGCAAAGTTCGTATGTTTAGCTGACAATAAAAATAAAAAAAAAAACATTTTTATATAATATATAATAATTTTATATACTCGTATATATAAATATGTATGAATATTGTTATAATAGAAATTAACTAATTTCAATTATATTACATTAATAATAATGACTAAAAAATAAAGGGATTAATTCATTACAATGATGTAATACGAAACAAAAAATGCCATAAATAATTTATCTATTTGTTGTAACACAAACAAACCTAATCGAAAATGTTATTCTCCCTTCTGCTCCACCTTGAATTACTCTGCATATTTGGAGGGCCAATGAGAGTGTCCGGATATTAGATTCCAAATTTAAATTGAAATAACGAAAACATATTTAAATTGAATTAAAATTATGAAAACACGCCTTTGATGTAAACGTAGGAGGGTAGTGAACGTAATCCCTGCAACATCTGACACCTCTTTATTGCCCCCACATCTCAATAGTCATATTTGCAAAAATTATATCGGTAAACTCAATTATTATGTTTTTATACTAATTGTACACTAATTTAACCACCAACTTAATATTCAATAGTGTTCGTTTTTAAGATTTATTAAATAATTGTTAAATTATCTATAATGTTTATATATTGTATTATTTACCCCGTAATCTATATCAACATAAAATATATATGTAAGGCTAATTATATCAATGTTTGTACGTATGTAAACTAGTTATTTAATAATCTAATGTAAATAACAACAAAAATATAAGTGTAATAATATTAATAAATATAACAAATAAAAAATGTGTGTTTCAATTATAGTTTATAAATTGCCAAATAGAAATTTGCAGAGAGCAATGCGGCTAGTGTGAGTTTATTAGGTCAATTTCTGAATGGAGTAAATTAAAGCTAAGTGTTTTATAAAATGTCAATATTTGCTGATAATATTGGGGATAATATTGATGATATTGCACAGAATATGCAAATTGAACTAATAGATAAATACACATAATTCTAGGAATAATTCTTAAATATAGCATGTTTCGAAAGGAATGAAAACAAAAAATAACATGTGAAACAATAAACATTCTATAAAGATATTATATAGCACGAATTAAAAGAAAATGGATCGCCTAACTATCTTACAACGCACAAAAATTTCAATTATAAGGAGCCACATGTCACAAAACTTGAGCGAATATGCCTTTATTGCAAGAGACATTTTCCGGTCGCTGAATTTCTGGCGATATAAACTGTGATATGACTCTAGTTTGGACATTAGATTGGCGCTACGTGAAAACCCAAACATTTGCATATTTATGGCTGATATGCCGCCCAATATATGTCAAAATGTTTCCGAAAATTACCTGAAAAAAACAATGCTTAGAACAGTTGGAGTGGAGGTCTCTCACGTTCAAAATTTATAATAAAAAAACCAGTGAGCGGAGCAGTAAAGTTGGACGGGGCCAACCATAGGATACCCTACACAACTTCCACGAAAATCTAGCTTGGGCAATATTTCGCGATGTTTTAACCCTCTTAACCGACTAGAGGTCAACAAATATTCCAGATTCCCTTCACAGAGGGTTGTGTTGTGATGTTCGCCTTATATATCGACTCGAAAAAACACAAAAAATTAAGTTTCTGATCCACTTCATCTCAAAATTATTATCTGATCATCATCGTAATTTGTAGGCGTTGTCCTTGACCATAACTGGAACCTCATGAAAAATTTCAAATCGATCAGCGCTATATTTCCGCCCTCCAGTGTGGTAATGTTTTGCTAAATAATATCTGAATACGTAAGCACCTGAACATATGTACGTGTAACTCCCACATCCGAGTACATACGTCAATATAATTGGTATCAATTTAAAGGCCAACAACTCCTCTTGGATATACTATCGGTTCTATGTCCTTCAGGAGTAAATATATACGCTATAGAATACAAATTTTGTCATTTTTCACACAAAAGTCAGGGTCCATTTGACCTGCTAACTATAAATTGATCTTTATCAAAACAGGCATGCTTATTCCAATCCCCTTCTCCTTGTAAAAATTCGCGATGTTTGGGGCATAATTGCGGCCTCTGAAACGATCAGAAAATCAGACAAAAATAAAGATGTTGATCTATTTCATCCCCTATTGATCCATTTCATCCTCATCCAGAATCCATCCTACATTCAAAATTTCGTGAAGATTGCTCCATAACTGTAGCAAAATACCCGCTAAACATTGACCGATATTTATCAAAACAGGCATGCTTATTCTTTAGCTCGATTCCCTTCTCCATGTAAAATTTCGCGTTGTTCGGGCTATAATTGCGGCGTCTGGAGCGACCAGAAAAACCGACAAAAATTAAGTATTTGGTCCATTGCATCTCCTAAATATAAAGCGATCTTTATTTAAACAACTTGCATTGTAAATAGCCCCCAAGGATATTATTAATGCGACTAGTTTAAAAATAAGTCGGGACCTTAATATAAATAATATGTGTAAAACATTGACATTTCAATCGAAAATATTTTTGCAAGAAGAGTTTATTTTTTTAAGTATTTATAAAAGTGGAAATTATTTCTATAAATAATATTTTATATAAAATAAATATTAAGAAAACTCACCATTTTTCTATGTTGATTAATTTTAAATATAACAATCTTTGCATATATTCCATATTTGAATGCATAAATCACTGGGATATTTGTATTTGTAACAACAAACCGAAAACCCAAACAAAACACTTTTACCGTAATGCAATGTAATCACGGCCAACTAAACAACAAAGAAGACAACACTTGAACACACACGAGAAGCCAACGATTGCAAACTATTCATAGAAATGGTTTATTTATTTACTTCACTTCCACTTTTCGCACACAATTTATCACACATTTCATTGTCTTCATATTTTATCACGAAGCAATAACACTTCTTATTATTTTTGGTCGTATTTCATTAATTGCTACCGATCATTGCAAAGAGTACGAAAGAACTAATGGTAAAAATGTCAAATGGAAATTCAATGAGAGCAAGAGAGTGAATGAGCATTTTAATTGTGTCAATTGTGTCAAAGAAGTTCAATGGCAGCATATTATTATAAGATTTGACTTATTTATTAACTTCACTTTAATTTTTCTCACACATTTATTTAATTGCATTTATTTTATTGTTTTATTACAAAATAACAACTCTTTTTAATATATTTGACCATATTTCATGACCATATTTCATTGCTACCGACGATTGCAAAGATCACGAAAGAACTAATGACAAAAATGCCAGCAAGAGAGGGAGTTTAGGTTATGTCAATTGTTATTGGAGTAAAGTAAATCTCTTCTCATAACGGGAAGCATGCAATCTCATGTGCCATGGCCAATGGTAATTCAACTATTTTAATACATTAATTTTTTTGCTGGTTTTACTTCCATTTTACACACTGAATTTATTACAAATTTTGTCTTTGTATTTAACAGTTATAGCATTATTTAATTAATTACAACCGATCACTGGAAGGATAAAGAACAAATAACGACATGCAAATGTGACATTTTTGATGAGAGCAAAAGAGAGAGAGCTATTTAACGCATATGCCATTGGAGCTAATGAAAGAGATTTAATTGAACAACATGATAACTACGTTTGATAGAATTGATTAATATAGCGTTTACACTAAGTAATGTTAGTATTATAATATTATTAAAAATTTCCAGAAAATATGGACAAATATGATGATATAAAAAAATATAAAAATCATTTATTTCACTTTTTCGTTAATAAATATTCAGTTTAAAACAATAATAGGCAAGATTTCTCTTAAACAAATTGTTAAGAATTATTCTGCGGAATTTAATATTTTTAAAACATAAATAACATCCCAGGAAGTGTAAAAAATAAATTTATTAATAAAATAAGGACAATTTATCATTAATATTTGTTTTTGTTTTAACTTCAAAAAATGTTAAGATAACCAATTAACGCTGGTATGCAAGGCTGCCCAACTTTGAGTGTAAAATATACGGCGAACTCGTTAGTCGCAATGTTTTCGAACAGCGACATCTATTGATATTATAACAAACTATATGTGTTTTCAAAAACATAGAATGATAAAAGTCCATGCTACGAAGTTATGCATTTTATCATAAGAAATAAGAGATGGCGCCACTGCAGAGGAAACACTTTTAAAACTTGGAAAAAAAATAATTAAGAATAATCATTTTAAAAAAAAATTTTTACAGATTATCAGAACGGATATTTCTTTTTTAATATCATTTTCAGAAATTGTCGAAGTGTTTATTAAAAAATTTTTGGGGACAGTCTTAGACTTTTTAAGATAAATTTTTTGTATATTATTCATGGACTGATTTTTATACCCTTCACCACACTGTGGTACAGGGTATTATGTCTTTGTGCATATGTTTGTAACAGGCAAAAGGAAACGAGATAGACACAGGGTTCCTTTCTAAGTCGATTTATGCATGTCCGTCCGTCTGTCTGTCCATGTTAAATTGTAAACAAAGTACAGGTCGCATTTATGATCCGAATTGGATGAAAGTTGGTACAGGGCGCTTATTTGGCCCAAGGACGAACCCTATTGAAATTGGGAAAAATCGGTTCAGATTTAGATATAGCTCCCATATATAGATTCGTCCGATTTTCAGTAAATGGTGCACCAATGTCCCTATATATACCATTCTATTTGCACGAAATTTGGCACAGCGTATTGAATTAAGTCTAGAATGATTTGTGCAAAGTTTCGTGAAAATCGGTTCACATTAAGATATAGCTCCCATATATATTTTCGTCCGATTTAATGTAAATGCTGCACCAATGTCCATATATATCATTCGATTTGCACGAAATTTGGCGTATCGTACTGAATTGAGTCTAGAATGATGTGTGCAAAGTTTCGTGAAAATCCGTTCACATTTAGATATAGCTCCTATATATATTTTCGTCCGATTTTATGTAAATGGTGCACCAATGTCCCTATATTTGCACGAAATTTGGCATATCGTACAGAATCGAGCCTAGAATGATGTGTGCAAAGTTTCGTGAAAATCGGTTCAGATTTAGATATTGCTCCCATATATATTTTCGTGTGATTTTATGTAAATGGTGCACCAAAGGCCCTATATATTCTTCGATTTGCACGAAATTTGGATTTATAAGTAAATGTAGAACTCAAAATGTGGCCGAATGCACAAAACTGAAATAAGTGTAACCTAACATGTGACAAGTTTGAATGAAATCGGTTTAGATTTCGATATCTTGCTTTAATTTTTTTTACATAATATTGTCCCATTGTACAAAGCAACTCTATATCTGACCAAAATTTCGTATAGGTTGCAGAATGACATGTTTAATTTCATGTTAATGGTCCTCCAAAAATCCGACATCTGTTAGGATTCCATCTGATGAATATACCTAAAGTGGTGAAGGGTATCATATAGTCGGCCCCGTCCGCTTTTACTACTTTCCTTACTGGTTTAAATTATTTTTTCGTAAACTGGTCGATTTTTTAAAAATATTCTTTCATTAAGAATCAGAGCAAAGGCTTTCTTTCTTTTTATTATGGTGGTGTTTTAAAAAATATTTTTTTCGTGGACGATCAATTCGTGGTTATTTTATTTTATTAAAAAACTCGTGCTCATTTATGTACATATTCAAGTTTATTAAGAAATTCATAGTTACATATAGAAATGTACATAATATACATATTGATTTGAATGTAAATTATATTTTATGCAAAATGAAAAATAAAACGAAATATGAAACCAGTTCACATAAATCCTGTAATAAAACCATATTTCTCCTTTAAATGTTCTTTCATATAGAATTCTGCATACCAACGTTCGATAAAGTCATCCATATCCCATGAAATGCGATCATGTAAATCATCAAATTTATCGTATGTCATTAATATATCCGTAGTATAGTTTTTACCCAACAATGGATTGTAAATCATAATCGTATACATTTTTGATACGGCATCGACGCAATGATTTTGCTCATAATGACTCAAAATGTAGAATAATACTTGAGCAAATTTACGCTTATAGGCTCGGGAATATTTCGATGTGACTACTTGACAAAAAACCCGATCATCAAATACATAATCCGGCATTCCACTTAAAATAAATGCATCAAATTCAAATTCACATGGTAGTTTATATGTGAAATTCTTGAATGGCAGCTGATTGAAGTATTTCACCACTTCCTTTAGGTTTTGATAGTTGACCGTATAGTTATTCAATGCCAGCTCAGCTTTTTCATCGAAATTATGACTATGTGTCAGAGCAACTAATTTAATTTCATCAATAATATTTATGGCTTTTTCCTCGGGATCCGTATAAGCAGCATAGGCATTACGAAGTTGTTGTTTTAAAAAGAAATCTTTAAAATGATGTTTATTCAAAAATTTTTTGGCTCGTTCATCCTTGCAGTCAGTGCCAAAACGTTTGCACAGACATTTTCTAATGAACAGTTCCATAAATATGCCATTTTCCATATATAAATTGAAATCGCAAACCGAGTCATCATACTCGTAGCTGTTGCCCACAGTTTCAATAGTCCATTGCATCTCACGATGCATACGTTTATATTCAGGATATTTTTTTAGGAAATCCGTTACAGAAATGGTATCCATTGTTGGGCTACTGTAATTAGAAAAAAGATATTAAGAAGATTTAGTGGGAAAATATAATTTATTTAATAAATGTAATATTTTTGGATTTTTAAATATTATTTTATATGAATTAGGTCATGGATTTTTATGAATATCCTTTTATTGACTATTAGGCGTTCGATTCCATGGATATTTATACATCAACCGGCCCTATCAAGTGTGCATTTTTTCAAAAATATTTTTTTATAAATTATCAGAAAGTGTTTTTTTAAATAATATTTTTATGATTTATTTAAAAATATCTATCTTCTATTGGTTTGGAAAAAATTAGTGGAGCCAGTACTTTCTTAAATATGTTATTTTTTAATAAAAAAAGAATATTTAAGGAATATTTCTTGATGGGCATACATTTTTTAAATATGTATTTTTATTATGAACTATTTAATCCGAATTTTGAATATTTTTTGTATTTTATCTTCACAACCGTCCTTTGTTTCCAATATGGGAATCAATATAAATTGATTAAAGACCTGATTAGAAAAATTCAGTTGTTTTGTATACGCGACGGAATTTCCTTTTGAAAATAATAGTTTTTGTGGGTGGACGACATTTGGCTTCTTCATGAACTGTCCTTCAAATTTGTTCTGCAACTTGACTACTGCCCATTGTCTGCATACTGCCTGACTGACTAATCCTGCTGCCTTCATAATTGATAGAATTGCTTTTGCTGCATCGTATGCTATTGTAATGTTATGTACATAGCCATTTCCTTTGTTCCTAAGAACTATTAAAAAACCGATGCATAAAAAATAAACAATGCAAAAGAAATATTAAATTACACAAACTCAACATAAAAATTCTGAATATGACCAGCTTCAAAAGGCGACGAGAAAAATTTTATTGCCGTCACAGTCGGCGTCAAATGTCTGCGCACACAAGTAAATATTTTAAAGATACAAATTTAAGATTTTAAAATATCTAGTACTATGGAAAATATTTAACATTTATTCATATTTATTTTCTTTCAAATTTGGTTATTCAATATCACTTTCATTTGATTACTGGCAAAATAATCATCACTTATTAAAATAACACAGTATGAATTCTAATTAGACTGCCGCAGTAAAACTGTTTGATGTGTGTGTATGTTTTGTATACAAACAAATAATTTCGTATTCCGAGCATAACGCCGTTTTTTAAAACACCAATTTATAAACATATTGTACAATATTAATATTTCAAATCAATATTTACCACAGATAAAAATCAAGATCGAATTTAAATCGGAAATCTTCCTCACACTTTCAGAACGATCAACTAACAATGCTGAAATCCTAGAAAGAACTAAATAACGCCGCACTCCAAACATGACATAAACACAACAACACCAAACATAATACCATAGACTAATTAATCTATAGACACCAAAATCTTTCTTTTTATCTTCCTAGCAGGTGTCGCCCTCATGAATGTATGGCATTAAGCTTTCACTCCAGTGCTACTTAAGCTACTCAATTTTGAACCGTAAATCACTCATTCGAATATGGAGACAATTTGCTATAAAATTGATTTTGCAGCAGGTTGGAGAAAATAAGTTGTGCATTTTTAAGTTAGTCGGTGATCTATAGCGCTGGAGGATGAATGTACGTTCGCTTACCGGATTGTAATTTCTTTATGAATGGGTGTTGCTTAATTTGTAAAATGAATCTATGAATGTTTATTAATTCATATTCTAGTTTTCTTTTAATTGTTGTTGTTAAATCATCATATATATACAATAAATAATCAACCACTTAATTTTTTTTTATTTCAACATTTGTTTTATTTCTGCATGCCAAAAGAAAAAAAAATAAATAATATGTCATATTAGGCAGAAAATATCACACATGCTAGTTGAAAGTAGCAAGAAACTCGATGAAAATAAATATGACTATGCAAAGAAAGACAAACAATTTATCCCATGAAGTATTTTAAAAAGATTCGCTTGTTTGTTGTTATCATGCATACATAGACACTCAAGTGCCACTTAGTTGACTCATTTTGATACACACACAAGTAAAATAAAGACTAATGAAGATACTCAAATTCATAGAAACTTGAGTGCACTCACTGGCACAAGATGCGCTTTTACATAATATCATGGACAAAATAATTTACAGACACCAGAATGCATCTCAAATTGAGTTAACTAACAGGTATTTTTCTTTTTAAATTGAATTCATAAACTTTTTAAGGTGGAAGACAATAAATACAGTTAGATGTTTGAAAAATCTATCGCATAGGATAAATATTTTATATAAAATCTTTATACTTTTGCTACATATTGGCTTTGGGTTTTTTGCTTTGAGTCGCTTCACTATCACTTTTTTGAGCACTATTGTATCCATACATTTATTTATCTATGATAACATTTTGTTAAGCAAACAGAGACATCAAAGAATTTTAAATATTTTGTATTTACCAAAGTAAGTAGTATAAAATATACACGTGTTGTTTTTGCTGCTTGTATTCCCTTTTATGTTATTATTAAATATACATACAATTTACCTTAATCTATACAATTGTTCCAAATACTAAAGTCTAGTACCCACTGACCAACATGAGTGACTGCAATTATATGTTTCTTATATCAATTGATAAAGGAATAATTACCATGTTATGCTATGTTATCAATATTTTCTCGTGAATTTAAACTATTTTCTTATTAAAGTTATTGTAAAATTTCAGGAAATACCTTTGTTGTAAATATAGCCGTAATCAATTGTTGGTTACAGCATTTGAATATATTTATTTTTGACGTCGTAAGGATGTAGGGATATTAATATTACGTCGCAAACTTCCAAAAAAAACAAGCAAGAAAAAAGTGAACGGAATTAAAATGCAAAGTATCGTGAAAAGTATCATTGAATGCATTACATATCTTAACACAGTTCTTTTTGAACTGCCAAACAACCAATAGCCATGAAATTGTCCCTTAATGCATGATAAATGACTAATACGATGGCGTGACCGTCAGACAAGAAGTGAACCGAAGTGTTTTCAATATTCAAGCTCATTCTCATACTTGAAGCATGAAAATCTTCCGCGTATGGTCTAGCGTACTTTGTTACCTTACGCCGCGTAACACTTCTGTCGTACGACCTAACTATTTACTAAACATGTTCTCATCCGTTTTTCTAACTATACATCCCTATTGCCATGAGTATTCACATTTTTTATTTAATGGCGACTGCCGACATCATTTTTATAACTTCTTGAACTTTACTAATCTATTTTTCTTTTTTCAGGTTTTGATCAAATGAACATTAATAAGCCGACGCCCTTCCAGCTTTAGATATTTAACTAATAATGTGCTGGCGGCGTCGCATCGTTGGATTTTGAGAACTGGGGTGGGAGAAGTATAATCCCTCCAAAGCAACGCACCCCAGTCTCCAATAATATTAATATTGTAGTTGGTTTTCTGGCCAACCGCAAAAGCTACCGAAGTGGATGGAACATTAAGAAACCGATGCCCTTCCAGCTTTTTGTAATGTGCTGGCGGTGTCGCATCGTTGGATCTTGAGAACTGGGGTGGGAGAAGTTCAATCCCTCCACAGCAATGCACCCCAGTCTCCAATAATATTTAATATTGTAGTAGGTTTTGTGGCCAACTATTTCCAGTGGATGGAATATTTATAAAACCGATGCCCTTCCAGCTCTTTGTAATGTGCTGGCGGTGTCGCATCGTTGGATCTTGAGAACTGGGGTGGGAGAAGTTCAATCCCTCCACAGCAATGCACCCCAGTCTCCAATAATATTTAATATTGTAGTAGGTTTTGTGGCCAACTATTTCCAGTGGATGGAATATTTATAAAACCGATGCCCTTCCAGCTTTTTGTAATGTGCTGGCGGTGTCGCATCGTTGGATCTTGAGAACTGGGGTGGGAGAAGTTCAATCCCTCCACAGCAATGCACCCCAGTCTCCAATAATATTTAATATTGTAGTTGGTTTTGTGGCCAACTATTTCCAGTGGATGGAATATTTATAAAACCGATGCCCTTCCAGCTTTTTGTAATGTGCTGGCGGTGTCGCATCGTTGGATCTTGAGAACTGGGGTGGGAGAAGTTCAATCCCTCCACAGCAATGCACCCCAGTCTCCAATAATATTTAATATTGTAGTTGGTTTTGTGGCCAACTATTTCCAGTGGATGGAATATTTATAAAACCGATGCCCTTCCAGCTTTTTGTAATGTGCTGGCGGTGTCGCATCGTTGGATCTTGAGAACTGGGGTGGGAGAAGTTCAATCCCTCCACAGCAATGCACCCCAGTCTCCAATAATATTTAATATTGTAGTTGGTTTTGTGGCATCCACTAGAAAAAAACGGGGCCCCAATAATTTCGAATTGATATCGCATTTGTTGATAAAGCGATATCAAATAAGGTCCAGATAATAGGAAGTGATTTCGACTGAACGTGTCTGGGTAGGTCGGAAATGTAATTATAAGCGATATCAAATAAGGTCCAGTTACTAGGAAGCGATTTCGACTGAACGTGTCTAGGTAGGTCGGAGATGTAATCTACCATACCATCCCAAGATGTAAATTTTATGTGAAGTTCAATTTCAAAGAATTCAGTGCTAGCTACTGTTCCGCTGACGGACGGAGAATGTTGTAAATCTGGAATTTAGTATGTAGCATTACTTACGATAGATTTATCTGAAAGACGTTTAAAAAATATAAATGAACATCATAGGAACATAATGAAATGGCATATAAAAACTTATTGAAAATGGTTGGAACGCGTTCATGAAACTCTTTAAGGAACACAATACAAAATGTGTGAACTTCAGCAATTTGGGGATAATTGATAGCATTCAAAAAATCAGACTCCATATTACCTGAATCCATCCATAATCAAATATTGAAACTGAAATCTTATATTGCGTTTGAAATTTTGTTTTAATTTATTAAAAGAAAAAATATATACTGGAAAAAATGCATTTGTAGCAAAACTACTAATTGTAGTGCACAATAATAAATTTATTTCAATTTGACATTTTAATCTTTTAAAATAATATAAAGGAAAATATAGTTTACATTATCAAAATTATTAAGGGAAAACGAATCTCAATTCATAGAATATTCTTGCAGTTTCTGTAACAGATCATATATAAATACCATATAGTACCAATCCATGATTGGTATCAATATGCATTTTCCATATTGGCATCATACACTCACTAAAATAGTGAGGAGAGCCGTGGAAACTGTAAAAAAACAAATGTATTAATATGGTAATAAGAATATCATTATACTTACATACATTTTCAAAATTATGTTGGGCAATCAAGGTGAAATTTGGATATAAATCCATTGTGGCACTTCCATGTCGCCACCAAATAGTGACCAATCCATGATTGGTATCAATATGCATTTTCCATTTTGGCATCATACACTCACTAAAATAGTGAGGAGAGCCGCGGAAACCAATCCGTGATTGGTATCAATATGCATTTTCCATTTTGGCATCATACACTCACTAAAATAGTGAGGAGAGCCGTGGAAACTGTAAAAAAACAAATGTATTAATATGATAATAAGAATATCATTATACTTACATACATTTTCAAAATTATGTTGGGCAATCAAGGTGAAATTTGGATATAAATCCATTGTGGCACTTCCATGTCGCCACCAAATAGTGACCAATCCATGATTGGTATCCATATGCATTTTCCATATTGGCATCATACACTCACTAAAATAGTGAGGAGAGCCGTGGAAACTGTAAAAAAACAAATGTATTAATATGATAATAAGAATATCATTATACTTACATACATTTTCAAAATTATGTTGGGCAATCAAGGTGAAATTTGGATATAAATCCATTGTGGCACTTCCATGTCGCCACCAAATAGTGACCAATCCATGATTGGTATCCATATGCATTTTCCATATTGGCATCAATATGTTACGATAATGCTTTAGCATTAAACAAATAACTATAAAAATGATTGTAATATAAATGTAAAATACATATGTATATATTATGAGTTTGTATGTAAATAAGGATAGTACCTTTAATCATGTCAATGATTACACAAAATTTATTTATTGTCGGAAAAAAATCTTTTACACGACTGTTGCTGAGTTTATCCCTGGCAGAGTTGGTCGTTCCGAAGCGTAGATCCGATTGACCTTGGAACATAGTTTTTAGTTAAACTATTGCAATACTGTAGAAGAAGAAAACATGTTAAAATAATATTTGATTTAGTAAAGCTGTATTTTGTTCCGGGTAAACTCCTCTATGATGATAAATTCGACATTTATGCAATGTAATGTGAATTTTAGATTTACTATGTGTATTAAATGTAGTACATTGATCTGTAAATAAAGAATAAAAATACATATATTTGTATATGATTATATATATTTATATTGTATTGCCAATTTTTTAACATAGCTGAAGACGAGAATAACCCTTTTATCAATCAGGATTTATTAAATTACATATATGAGAAAAATATAATAGTTTTAGATTTATTGATCATTACAAACTTTTCATGATATTTATTTACGTAGATGCTGTTTCTACTTTAATGCAAAAAATGTTTAAAAACAGGGCGAGGTGAGAAATTATATTGAGGATTAAGCGATTTAGACGCAAATTAAAATGCATGTTTCATATAATACAGTTTTAGTTTAAGATTACTACCTATTTATAGAACCCCAAGATTTGTTGTTATAATCCGCATGGTGTGTTCTTATACACAAGTTGTGATTATTTTTATTATATATTTACATTTTTCGGCGAAATTTAGTAAAGTAGTAGAAAAACTTCAACATTTATATTTTATACAATTTCTTGTATAAAATTAAAAAAATAAATGTGTCGCATTATTTCTTTGAAGTAAAAAATAAATAACTATCCCCAAATATCTTGTTTTGTTGTTGCTGTTATTTACATAACGCTACACAGACCTGTGTGATTTTCACATCATTTACAGTGGTAGTAATTGGTCAATATAATAAAAAAGGATAATTTTACAAGTTTTTTCTTAAGACCAAAATGAAAACCTCTATAACCACCAAGCAAATTGATCTCGAATGGATAACAGAAATCATTGATTTAGTACGATAACATTGATTTAGTACGATTAGTATAGGTATATACTTAGGGAATTTGTGGATTTATGTTGTTAATTGACATTTGATTTTTGCATAACCTCCAATCAGATATCGGTAGCAAATATTTAACTAAAAAGAAAATTTTACACACAGTTATTGAAATATGTCCAAACATATAGTTGAATCAAGGAACTTACTTAATCAGTCTTTACTCTTTTGTTATTGTTGATAGCTATGTTA
>NW_026880073.1:0-29472 GCF_032173495.1 Musca vetustissima
GGGATGGTATGCGGGGAAGGGGAATGTACACCCATATATGAAATTTAAAGTATAATTTTTAAAGCTTATATTAAGGTTCTAAATGTATTAAGATATCGAATTTGAAATGAATCAAATTGGTTCACTCTGTAAATCCAGGGTTATATATAAACTGGTGGCCAAAACTAAATCAACTGAACTTGCAAACGGAATAAATGACCTGTAACTTTTTTTAGAAATAAACTTATTGTGAGTATTTTTTAATAAAAAATTGTAATTTATTTACTAAAAAAATAAATAAACGTAATATGTATGTTGAAATTAAAAAGTATTAGAAGGAAGACTAATTTGACCCAATTTTTTGCTGGTCAAAATTAAAGCAACTTTTTGAGTTTTTCTTATAAATATAGAAATTTTGTTAGTAATCAGTATAATCAGTATATTCAAAACTTTTGATTACGGCAGCGCACTTACGAATTTATAAGATTATAAATTTGATCCTTGGGTGTACTATTCCTCGCATCCGGAACCTTTGGATGGAGGTTTTGCCTGTTTGTGAAACTAGTTTTTTTTTGATATATATGATATTCCAAAGATTTTGTGTAGCGTAAAGATTTGATGATTGATTTGGTCATTTTAAAACCCCGATTTTTTATTCCCACAATCCATGTCAAAAATTGATTGATTTGGTGTATGTATGGAGTTTTTATCAAGCTGAAACACCCAAACATGACTGAGTCTTTAATATTATATTATTAAAAGGGGCATTAAATTGACAAAGGCAAAAGCTAAAGCCATGTAAAACTTGGCATCCGTTATTCAAGATTCAATTCGATACATAGTAATAAAATGTCGTGTCAAATGTCGAACAAACGTAGGATACTTGGTGTTTATATACAATGAGCTGTACATAAATCTGAACTGACTTCCTCTTTATTTTTTAAGAATTGTTTTAATTGATAACAGATAAAATAAAGGAAAGTGTAATTTTAGGACAATTTGGGCTTTGTGATAATAAACCAAGTAATTATTGAGAAAATCGAAAGTCGGCTTTTGACCTTTGCATCAATCGCAAAGTCAAAACTTTTATCCCACCAATCAAAGTTGTTTAATTTTTTCGTGAAGCATTACATTTTGTAAATAATTTTTTTTCTGTAGACGCACTTGTTTTAAACTATTCTTCCAATATTTAGTTTCCTTGAATAGGCCTTCTTTCCTACTTGCCTTTTTGCATTCTCCTATCAAGGTTTCACCGCAATGTGGCTTCTTATTAATTAAATGATTCATTCACAACAACAAATATCTATTAAATTTGTCTTTGTCAAATTTTGTCATATTGTACATTTCTTATTGTTGTTATTATTGTCAATTTGTTTATGATTGACGTCAAACAAATTGTTTGGATGCGAGAATGCGGTTATTTTCGTTTTTTTTTTTATTATTTTGCATATTACCGCAATTTCTTAACATGTGTCAGTGATTATGAGTGGTAGATATTTGTTCAGAAAGTTTATTGTTTTAGTTTTTTTGTTGCTTTACTGCAGCAGTAATTTGTAATTGTTTTTGTGTGAAAGCCAAAAATAATATCGTTTTCCTTCGAATGTAAAAATATGCCCTCCAACCATATTTATATTTCATGTGTTTTCTGTAATTGGCAAAGTTCGTTATCATGCTTAACGTTTTTCGCTAATGAGCAATTTTTTTATCAGTTTGCTGCAGCAAAACGTAGATAATCAATTTATTAGAATTACAACTGCATTACACTGGCGTTTTTGATTGGGGCATATACGTAACACGTGGTATTCCAATTCGCCCTTTGGCAATGTCTGCAATTAGCATTTGTTCAATTTATCCCCCAATAATTAAATATAGTTTAATATACCCTTGTAGCATACTGTAATTTATTTTGCAAAAAACGACATTACATAATTATTATTCGTGCCTTAATTATCATAGCTTTAGCGAAATCATTAGTTTAATGAACCTAAAAATAGGCAACACATTTTGTATATTCGATATTCCCCAAAGTGCTTTTGTAACACCAATACATGATTTGATAATGTCAATGTATAAGTGAAAGGTATTTTGTTTGTCTGTGACACGAATTCGTTTACAAAATGTTATGACATAAATGTTACAAACAAATTCTTTTTTGAGACGACTTACAAAGTTAACGAGAGGTGTGAGATATAGGTGAGCTGCAGTATAATCAGTTGAGCAAAACATATTGAAGATCCTTTATAATAAGCCTATAGACAGATATTTTAAAAGCTCTATAAGTATACATTTTATAAGACCCTTTTAAAACCTTTATAGATAAACCTAGAAAAAGCTGTATAAATATACCGTTTAAAAGCTCTATAGATAGACCTTTTAAAGCTCTATAGATATACCTTTATAACAGTGATGCACACGGTGAGAGGATAACAATTTGTATATGTATGCGTGAGACTAGTACGCAAAGCTAAAGCGGCCCACACACGTTAACCATGTGGGTTCCACGGGGTGTGAATGAAATTAAAAGAATTTAATAAAATAAAAAAAGTTCGGTCTTTTTACGTCGTCTCTATCGCTGTCCATCTTCAAAAACAAAATTCGAAATGAAGTTTTGTTGATTTGTTTGTGGCCTAGAAGCTTCACACCGAGCAAACGTACATATTTGACGTGTGTGGGCCGCTTAAGCGTAGCCGCAAAATGGTGCGCACCACCACAGACATGTTTACTCGTTGAAGTCTCAACGGCGACTAAACAAATGAGCGTAAGAATCCGTGTGAGTTGAGTATAGATATACGTTTTAAAAGCTCTATAGACAGACCTTTGAAAAGCTCTATAGACAGACCTTTTAAAAGCTCTATAGACAGACCTTTTAAAAGCTCTATAGATAGACCTTTTAAAAGCTCTATAGATATACCTTTTAAAACCTTTAAAAAAGGTCTATAGATAGAACTTTGAAAAGGTCTATAGATAGATCTTTAAAAAGGTCTATAGTTAGACCATTTAAAAGCTCTATAGATAGACCTTTTAAAAGCTCTATAGATAGACTTTTTAAAAGCTCTATAGATAGACCATTTAAAAGCTCTTCATATAGACCTTTTAAAGGCTCGATAGAAGGACCATTTAACAGTAAAAAGCTCTGTAGATATACCTTTAAAAAGCTCTGTAGAAAGTCCATTCTAAAGCTCAGTAGATAGACCTTTAAAAGCTCTATAGATATACCGTTTAATACTTCGTTTACATTTTACCGGAATTCGTTAACTAAGTGGGTTTCAATTGTCAATTCCTTTGCATATATGTCAAATAAATCCTTATAAAGTAGGTTAACCCGGTCAAAACTTCTAATGTATATGCCATTTAAAAGATAGATAGACCTTTTAATGTATGTTGTCTTCTACTTGATCTTTCCATCTGATTCGTGGCCTTCTCCTACTGCGTGAGCCATCATTTGTCTCGCTTGTATATGCCTTTTGATTGGGGGAATCCTCATACATTATCACAAAATGACCTATCAAACGTAGCCCCATAGATCTTCCGGAGCATTTTTCTTTCAAATACTGCTTCGGATCCATACAACAGCACGTGTAATATCAGCGTCTTGTAGAGTGTGAGTTTGGTCTGACGAGAGGTGGTCTTGCTTTTGAGTTGCTTCCTCAGATCATAGTAGCATCTCTTAGCCAACATTATTCTCCTCCGAATTTCAAAGCTGATGTTATTAGTTTTGTTTATGGCAGTACCGATGTATATAAAATCGTTCACTACCTTCAAGCTGTAGTTTTCAAGTTCGACAGTTGGTCCGAGTTTACTGGACGTCTTGCGCGTTAATACCATCAGCTTGTTCTTCTCGCCATTTACTGCCAGTCCCACATTGGCAGACTCCTTCACAATTCGTGGTTGTTATCGCTCGCAATGTTCGACCCATTATGTCGATGTCGTCGGCATAGGCGAATAATATATGCTGTTTAGTGTACAGAGTGTCATTCCTGTTCACATTTGTATCTCGTATGACCTTTTCCAGCAGGATGTCCAACTGGTCACACGACAATCTGTAACCTTGCTGATCTTGTGCCACTCAAAGTTATCCTGCATATCGGCTGTTAATCTGACCTCATCTTGGCTAGGTGGTATAAAAGCTATACCGTCATCTCTCATTGGTTCTGGGGTATCTTCTTCACCGCCACTAATTGATACCATAAGCTGTTCAAAATGCTCCGTCCAGATCCTCAACACGCTATTTGCATCTGTCACCAGGTTTCCATCTTCATCTCTACAAGGAGGATGTGTCTGCACCAAAGCCTTCGGTTTGGTGTTTTACTCTTTGGTAAAATTTCCGGACTTCATTCTGACTCCTGTACCTCTCGATTTGCTCACGCTCACGTTTTTCTTGTTCTTTCTCATTTTCGTCCGTGTCTTCGCACAAAAAAAATTTTAATACTGGTCCAAGTTTCGATATAGTCTCATATAAGTTCGACCCGATTGAACTTATGACGATTTTACTTTGTTCTTTTTCGCTTTTTTCGAATTTCCTTCCCTCATTAAAAAACAAGTGAGCATGACGAAATAATGTTAACTCCTAAACAACATTGTATTGACCCCCTTCGAATAATACCCACTTCGAATAATAAACAAAATTTGATAAATCATCACCATAAGAAGTTTTGGCGAACTAGTTAGATTTATTTGGCAAAAATAGAAAATCAACAATATATTTTCACCAACAAAAACAGTAACAACAACAAAAAACTACAACTCCCAACAAATGTCTAACGATGAAAGAACTCATGAAGTGGATGGATAACAATGGCGTTCAACAACTCAGATGTCAGTTAGTTAAGGTACGCTGGTTGGCAGGTAGCCGTATTAAAAGCGAAATCAAATAATATCAAAAAAAAAAAAAAAAAAAGCGGCAGTCGAATTTCAAGTCGAAAAAAACGAAATTCAATTAAAAATCAAATTCGTGGTTGTGGAGTTTACTGAAACAATTCGTATTGAATTGTAATTGTGAAAAAAAACCAATCGTAGTCGGTATCGCAATATCCTTTCACAATTATTGACGGAGACAAAAAACTCCTCACTCGTGGTGTGGGTAATTGAAGTGTTGTTATTTACGAATCGCGTTACGATGGTGAAAAAAGCAAATAATGAAGGATGATCTCATTTAAATTCCATAAGTATTTTGAGGACTGGGGTGAATGCGCGTGGCAATCGATTTTTATTTCAATTCATCTTCATTGCTAAAAGGATTTAATTGTTGATGAACTGAAAAATTGGAGTGAAAAATTGCGATGCACTTTGGAAACATATTGCAACAGAAGATTCCTCATTATCATCAATGAGATTATTTGTGTCTCCTTCTCCAAAGTTTCATGTAATGATACTGAACACTTAAGGATTGAAGTTATATAAATATTTGAGGTTTATGGTTTCATATGCATCACACACATACACCAATTCGGGGGAATTGCATATAGCAACTCACATAATCCTACATACGAGGGCATAATAAAAAATAAACATATCCCGCTCACTGTGGTCTGTCTAATTATTTTCTATAGAAAAAATTCCATTCAGTGAGATAACAGGTCTGCCGAATTTTTATAAAGAATAATGTGCCCATAGTGTGGTAACCAGGGATGGTCCGTGTGACGCATTTTTAGGTTTTTGACTGTCAAAAAGGTGTAAACGCCGAAAACGTCATATACCTGTATAAAATGTAATAAGTGTAGTAAACGTCATTTATTTGAATATTATTACCATATACAGTTATTTTCAAGAATATATATGTTATTTTTATATATATCTGACCTTTCCATACTAGACTGAAACAAAAAATAATGAAATTTGATATGGATTTGAGTAAAGCATACGAAATTTCCAAATAGATTAATGGAAATAACCACACTGTGGTACAGGGTATTATGTCTTTGTGCATATGCTTGTAACAGGCAAAAGGAATAGAGATAGACTCATGGTTCATTTTGAGAAAATGCATAGAATCACTTTCTGAGTCGATTTACGCATGTCCGTCTGTCCGTCCATGTATTTTTGTGAAAAAAGTACAGGTCGCATTTGTGATCCGATTTGGATGACATTTGGCATAGGTCACTTATTTGACCCAAGGACCTATTGAAATTGGGAAAAATCGGTTCAGATTTCGATATAGCTCCCATATATATTTTCGTCCGATTTATTGTAAATGGTGCACTAACGTTCCTATATATCTTTGCACGAAATTTGGCACAGCGTAATGAATTAGGTCTAGAATGATGTGTGTTAAGTTTCCTGAAAATCGGTTCAGATTTAGATATACCTCTCATATATATTTTCGTCGGATTTAATGTGAATGGTGCACCAAAGTCCCTATATATCTTTCGATTTGCACGACATTTGGCACAGCGTAATGAATTAGGTCTAGAATGATGTGTGTTAAGTTTCCTGAAATCGGTTCAGATTTAGATATAGCTTCTATATCTGACCAAATGAAAAATTTAATATCGGTTGCAGAATGACATGTTAATGTATCCAATTTCATTTTACTGGTCCTTTAAAAATGCGACGTCAGTTAGGATTCATCTGTTGAATATACCCAAAGTGGTGAAGGGTATCATATAGTCGGCACCGTCCGACATTACAACTTTCCTTACTGGTTTATTTATAGAACAAATTGCCCTCAGTGTGTTAACAAATGCCTGCCAATTTTGTACACTCTGTTGAAATAAGGTCTCTCGATTTTCTTTAGAAGAAAATGTTTCTGCTTGTTTTTTTTTCAAAAGAAACATTTTTCAATTTGAAGTGATATTCGCCGATTTTTTTTATTAGAACAAATGCGGACTACTGTCTTTTTTCAATAGAAACTATAGAAAAAAACTTATCTAAGCTCTTACGATTTGTGTGGGATTTTTTTCTATAACATAAAAAAATATGTCCTAAGTTGCGATAAAATTTTGAAAAAGAAAAAAATCCGATATAACTGAGGAATGTTTGGCTATAGAAAAGTAGTTCTTGGTATTTAAATTCTTTATCTAATAATGTCAGTCCTTCACACAGTATGCTGGGTATGCGATAGGAAGGAGAAACATTCCTCTATAGTTGGCATCAGTTGGTACAATGCCCTGATCAGCGTTTGACAACGGGTCTTGAATAGTTTGGCTGGTAATCCACCGACACCTGCTGCTTTATTATTCTTCAGCTGATTGCTATTCTGACCTCATCTTGGCTAGGTATTTCATTGCCACAATTTGACACTAAAAGCTAAATAGTACGAAGTGCAAACTTCAGATGAAATTAGCTTTAGTTATATGTATAAAAATATTAAATAATAAAAAAAATGTATACTAAAACAAGTGAGCGTTTTCTTATATGGTAACTCATATAAGAAAACGTATATGACTTTACAAACCTCAGTAAATGCCTTATATCTGTTCTCTTGAATCGTGGGATTTGATATCAGATTAAAAATCAACCATCATCTGGCAATGTTTTCCGGGTCATGTCTACCCGCAGTGAACATATACACCATAATGCGAATTTTGTCACTTTCCACAAAAATGTTTAGGTTCATTTGATCGACTAAATATTGACCCGTCATGATCAAACGAGTCATGGTTGTTCATGGGACATACATACATCTTTGTTTAAAATTTCGTGACATTCGGGTCATAATTGTGGCCTCTATAGTTAAATTAAAGGTTTAAGTCCATATTCCGTACCATAAATATCCTTTGATAATTACCGAAAATAGGAGTCGTCCTTGCCCTTCAGAATTACACACAAGTTCAGATTTAGACATATTCGCTTTATATAAGGTATATGTTTTCATAAAAGAGTTTTCAAATTTAATATTGATTAAATCGGTTATTAAATTCGCTTCAACTTAAATTTACAAGTTAATAAAATATTGACCCTTTGTGGGGGAGATACCATAAGGAGGGTCCCACCTTCGGACTTGTTCTGGGATTGGTAAAAATATTAGGTTGTGCCATGTTTCAAATCGGACATTCCTTTCGCCTAATGTTGAATACATATGTACATTGAAAAATTTGATCCCTTTTACAGAGGTACTAGAAGGAGTGGTCCAATTACAATTAGTTCATATTCGGACTTGATCTAGGCTTTGTAAAGATATGTTGCACAATGTTTGTTTCAAATTGGACATTTCACTCGCCTGATATTGGATTTATGAATATTGAAAAATGTTGATCATTTGTGGTGGAGGTACCCGAAGGAGTGGACCAATGGGTCACATCTTCGAACTTGAAAGGATTTCATGAAATGATAATTCGAAAATTATCAAAATTTTAGAAATGGGGGAATATTGTCCTCCCTTTTTAGGTTACCTCTCGAGTGTTGCACAGTGTACTTATCCGATGAGACTAAAATTTTGTACAGCGTACCAAATTGAGTCCGTAGTGATGTGTGTTATGTTTTGTTGAAATCGGTTTAGATTTAGAAATAGCTCCCACACACATTTTCGTCAGATTTTGTATAAATGGTGCATTAAAGCCCCTATATTTCTTCCGATTTGCAAATTTTGCATAGCGCACTGAATTGAGTCTAGTGTGATGTGTGTGAAGTTTCCTGAAAATTCATTCAGATTTCAATATACCACCCATATACATTTTGGACCGATTTTATGTAAATGGAGCATTAAAGCCCCTATACTTCTTTCGATTTGCACGAAATTTTGCATAGCGTACTAAATTGAGTCTAGAATGATGTGTGTGAAGTTTCGTGAAAATCGGTTTAGATTTCGATATAGCTCCCATATACATTTTCGACCGATTTTATGTAAATGTTGCACTAAAGACATTCAATATTTCTCCGATAGCGATAGAACCTTGCACAGGGTACTTTACCACCCAGTGGGAAACAAAAATACATAATTATAGCTGATTAGTTTAAACAAAATGAAGAGAAGCCTTAAATTTGGGGTACCGCTATATGGGGGCTACTGTAAAAAAATGACCTATATATCTCATTTTCAATATCAAACGTCCCAGAAGTAACATTAGTATTAGTATTGACATTAGATGTCTAAAATTTTGTTTGATTAGACGAACAATAATCGAACAAAAAGTCAATTTCGAATTTTTCTGTAGTTACGTCCGTTTGCATTTACGATGACGATATATCATATAAAAATATTTAATATCAAACATAATATTAAATAATTGTATACATATATATATATAAATATATTTAATTTTATAAATATTTTTGGTTCATTTGATCCCCTAAATATTAACCGATCAATACCAAAAATAGGGGTAACTTTAGGCCTGAACCTATTGGGTTTCGTGACGATTGGAACATAACTGTTTCGCGTACTATGTATACAAATTATAATGTACAGACGGACGGACATATTTGTCTAAATATTGTATAGTAGGGTATAAATATTTAAAATTCTTAGTATTTAATATTAAAAAATATTTTATATCAAATATGGAAAATATTTAATAACTGAAAATTAACATTAAATTGTGATACATCATCATTACACCATGTGTGGAATGTGCTCCAAACGGAGTGTGGTGTGCCACTTGCCACTTTCGATTGCCATCACTTCGTTTTTTGTTGTTTATAGTTCATTGTATAAATGGGATTGATTACTGATTAAAATAAAAAACAACAAAAAAGTTGAATAGCTGCTGCTGAGTGTTGTCTGTGTTGATGGGTTGGTTGGTTGGTCCTGCCGTCGTTCGTTTACTTGCCAGCTATTAATCTGCAATATTGATTGCGAAACGTGATTATAAGTTCAAAAGCTGCGGGTGCATGTATATGTGTGAAATATAGTTGCGGGTTTTTGTTTTACATCATCGTCATCATCATTGTCAGTGAAGGCCATCCACCCAAAGCAAATTAAAAACAAAAATGTGAAACGGAAAGGAGTTCAACAAAAATATTCAGAATTTTTCTTTCGTAACATTGCTGAAAGTTATGCAGCAACAGCAGCAGCAGAAGCTATGGTGTTTTTTTTGTTGGTGTTGTTGTTGAACTTTTTCCCTTGCTTTATTATACAATAATAATTTTATGTCGGTCGTTTGTTCGGATTGTCGGTGGCGGTTAGCGGTGTTGGTAGTAGTGTTGTATTTATGCAGTAGTGTTTTATTCATACAAAAAAAAATCGAAAACAGAAAAACTCCTCCTCGCTGTGTGTTATAATATCCGTGCCGAGTTGCCTGCGTGAGCTTCCACAATAAAGATAATTATGGATTATGCCCTCATTTTAACAGATTATACCAGTGGTAAGTACCAACTGACTGGCTTTGGTAAAAACAGATAAAATTAGACATTTTTTGCGCAAAAATAAAAATGTAATTATCGGAAAGAAAAAACAAAACCACCGTAGTATTTATGTGAAACTTTAAGCATGATTAATGTAATAACTGTGGATGCGGTAATGGGTTTCAATGGAAACATAAACTATGAACAAAACCCCTATTTTGACTTTCAAAATGTATGCAGGGTGGGAAAAAATTTGGTGCAATTAAAAATGAATTACGTATTTATGTAATAAAAAATTTAAATGTGGGAGGAGGATTTATTTGCTTTAAATTTTGCTTTTTAAGTATTAGTAAAATACCAGATATGTCTGATCAATTTGTGAAATTTTCTCCGATAGTCCATCCCTATTAATTAGTTTTGATTACTACTGTCATTATGTACGTTTAAAAAAAATTACTGTTTCGTACAAAAAATTTTGTCCATATTATTATTTTTTCCTTAAAAAAAATTAATTACAACATCGAAATATGCTTTTCCTCAAAATATTTTTTTTAATTATTTTTTCTTTAATAAAAATTAATTACGATATCGAAATTTGTTTTCCTCAAAATGAAATATATTAATTTATGTTTATTTTATCACCTCAAAATATTCGAAGACAAAAAACGAAAAATCTAATATTAAAAAAAAATGTTCAAATGACAACGTCAAGCCCAAGCTAACATCAGTAATTTAGATGTTTTTAAAGATTTGCTGCCGTTGTCATTTTGAATAATTACAAAATTTGTTTAATATTTTAGCGTTTAATTTATTTCGGCCAAAAAAGACATGTGTTTTTTTGTTCTTCGTGGGTAAAAATGCCAACATATGTATATTATACGCCTCATATATAGATATGTATATATGTCTAGTATTCAGTGTACTTTGTAGATAAGACAAATGATGGTATGCAATTGCTTAGACAGAAAACATTTCAGCTGTCGTCAATTTTGTAAAATTCCTATGAACAGGTGGTGGTGGTCGGTTGGTCCATCTGATGTTTTAGTGACAATATTCGAAAATGTCAACATAAAATATAACATCAAATCATAGAGGAAAACAATTTTATTACTGAAAGAGAAAATTATGTAGAATATAATTTTCGTGGGGATTATATAACTTAACTAGCATTATGGAGGAGAATCTCGTAAGAAATAAAAAATAAAAAAAAAAAAAAAACAAAAAACGTTTTAGCACAGTAGATAATATTATAATACAATTTAGAAGATATTGTTATCTTTTGAGCTGAATGGGCTATTAGAAAGTAGGAAAGCTACTTGATGAGAGTATGCCAAAGCGGATAAGCCATTTAGGATTCAGTTGCGGTCAATATTGTCAAGAATTTATTAAAAAACCAGTGAGCGGAGCAGTATAGTCGGACGGCGCCGACCATATGATACCCTACACAACTTCCATGAAAATCGTACTTTCTGTGGTTCTATATTCTGAGCTTGGGCAATATTTCGCGATTTTTGCACCTTTTTGACCGACTAGACGCCAAAAACTATTACTAATATTCAGTACAGGCTTTCCAATTACTTGTCCTTATTCTCTTCACCGTGGGTTGTGTTGTGGTCGATCGACACTAAAAAACACAAGAACTTAAGTTTTCGGTTCACTTCACTCCAAAATTATTATCTGATCATCACCGAGAATCATAGGCGTTGTCCTTGACCATAATTGGAACCTCATGGAGAATTTCAAAGCGATCAGCGCTATATTTCAGCTCTCTAGTGTGGTAATGGGTTACTAAATAATATCTGAATACGTAAGCACCTGTAAATATTTACGTGTAACTCCCACTTCCGAGTACATACGGCAATATAATTGGTATCAATTTAAAGGCCAACCACTCCTCTTGGATATACTATCAACTTCTCGGCTCAATGCCCTTCAGGAGTAAATATATACGCTTTAGAATACAAAATTTGTCATTTCTCACACAAAAGTCAGGGTCCGTTTGACCCGCTAAATATTGACCGATCTTTATCAAAACAGGCATGTTTATTCTTTGACCCAAAGTAAAAATTCTCCATGTAAAAATTTGCGATGTTTGGGCTATAATTGCGGCCTCTGCAGCCTCCAGAAAACCCGACACAAATTAAGTATTTGGGGTCAATAGGGGTCTTCATTGGACAGAACCCATTCTACATGCAAAATTTCGTGAAGATTGGTCTATAACTGTGGCTGGATCGTGTTTACAAATTATAATGGACAGACGGACGGACGGACACACATGTCTAGATCGACTCAGCTAGTCGAGGTCGGTATACCTAAAGGTGGGTCTAGGACCAATATTTCGTGACGTTACAAACCCATGGGGCTGCACAAAGCTATAATACCCTGACAACATAGTTGTGTATGGTATAAAAAGTCGGTCGGTATTGGATATATAAAATACAGGTTTTATTATTTGCTTCATATAATGTATATGTTTTGTCAAACAGTTGACCATCTTTTGAGATTGTTCAGAATCTTATAATTTAATGTAGGATTGGAAAATATTACGATTTGCAACGTTTAGATCAAATCATAGATCAAATGTTAACACTTTGTGAGAAGGTTCCAGATGAAGTAGTCCCATATTCAAGCTTGATCTATGTATAATAAATGTATTACCATGTGGAAAGTATAATGAAATTGGATACTCCAAATTAGAATTACAATTTTTCAAAATTTTGAACTTTTGTGGGGAGATATTAGAAGGAGTTGACCAATAAATCCCCCCATTTTACAACATTGTATCTTGGGTTTTCAAACTTCAGTTCAAATCGAATATTATATATTATAAAATAATTTTTATTTTTAGCAAAATTTGAACAACCTTCCAACATGAGTGAAGTTTGAAAGAAATATAATAAATATATAACCTCCCCATGGTGGGGAGGTACGAGAAGGAGTGCACCGATGGGCTACATATTTGGATTCGATATAGGCTAGATTAAAATTTTACGTTGAGTTAAGGATATAATTTGGGTTAGCCGTTCGTTCAATTTACAAAGTATCAAAATTCTGACCCTTTATGGCGGAGGTACTGGAAGGACTGTTCCTGTAAGTCCCGTCTACAAACAATATACAGGTATGGTTAAAATATTAGGTTGAACATTGTTTCGTTTGTATTGGATGCTCTGTTCTATATTAGTGAAGAGAGTGAAGAGACCGATTTTCTCCATTCCATTCCATTGATTTAATATCAAGTTCGAATAATGTGTTCAAATGTTCAAAGTTTGAATGAAATCGGTCACTTCCTTCGATTAATGGTCCAAAGAAACGTGGGATCTGAATCCAATTGTTCGATGAGGTACATTTTCGCTTATTTAAGAAATCTTCAAATTACTATTGTACCCAAATATCTGTTTGTGTAGCCCCAAAGAGTAATTTTGGTCCTTATTTTAGTATACCGATCATATCTCGACTAGTTGTCGATCTAGGTCCGAACATTGCGAAATTTGTAGCTCTCACATCGGAGTAAATACATCAAACTCAGATGTGTCAGCTATATATAAATATTCACTGGGTCTACGTATTGTAAAATCATTTAGTATTATCATTACAAACTAGAGGGCGGAAAGGCCGTCCGCTATGCAATTTTGCATAAAGTTCCGGTCTAGCTATGCAATTTTGCATAAAGTTCCGGTCTATAAATTTGCAAAACATATATTTTTATCAGTTTAATATTGATCCACATTCAAAGATAGACCCATACGATTACGATATTTTGAAGGGTCTAAGGGACCAGAAAGAGTGGACCAATTAGTCTCATATTCGGACTTGATTTAGGGTTGGAAAATAAAATAGGCTGTGCAATGTTTGGTTGAAATCGGACATTCCATTCGCCTGATATTGGATTTGTAAATATTGTGAACCAATAGGTCCCATCTTCCGTCTTGATCTAGGCTTGGTAATGATAATAGATTATGCAAAGTTTGGTTGAAATCCGACATTGACTTCGTCTGATATTGGATTAATAAATATTGAAAATGTTGACCCCTTTGTGGGGGAGGTACCAGAAGGAGTTGACCAATTGGTCCCATCTTAGTACTAGATCTAGGCTTGGTAAAGATAACAGTTTGTGGAAAATTGGTTCAAATCGGATTGACCGTTCGCATGATTTGACAATTTTGTGTGGGAGGTACCAGAAGGAGTGGGCCGATATTATCTATCTTCGAAGTGGAACTAAGTTTAAAAGAAATAATAAGATGTGCAAAGTTTGGGGTCTAAAACCAATATTTCGATGAGGCACAATACTTCATTAGCCATAAAGCTGAGGGTATAAAAACATACATCTAGAAATGTGGTTACTATTGGCCGCGCCAAATGTATTTATACCCTCATTCAAAACTCCTTAAATCTCTCCGTGCATCATTTTGCGGCTGCGCTTAAGCGGCCCACACACGTCCAACATGTACGCATGATTAATGTAAAGCTCCTAGGCCAGAAACGAATCAACAAAACTTCATTTCGAATTTGGTTTTTAAAGATTGAAGTTGGACAGCGATAGTGACAACGTAAAAAATACCGAACATTGTTATTTAATTAAATTCCTTTAATTTCATTCACACCGATAGAACGCACATGTTTGACGTGTGTGGGCCGCTTTAGCTTTGTGTACTAGTCTCACACACACATATACAAATTGCCGTCCTCTCACCGTGTGCATCACTGATCTAAGGATATGAAATACCAAATTACACTTGGTTTTTGGAAATTTGCGCTAGGAACATCAAATATCGAAAATTTGTAGGGGGGGGTTTCTGAGAAGATTTTTTTTATTCACTATGAATCCGAAATAAGATGCTAAAACTGTGAAATACCTAAAATGGGGCATTTGGAGAGAATTCTACATGGAGACTATATAAAAATATTGATTTTATGTAAAGATATTTTTCACCCTCCAAGAACGTGGAATGCAAAATTACCGTCACATAGGTGAAATAAATGTGGTAAAAAAATACCGAAAATACGGCGGGACTTTATATGCGGCTTATGTAAAAAAATCGACTCGAATGGAACCCATATGGCCCACAGAAACATGTCGCCCCCAGTAAACCCGGAACACCAAATTACACTCCATTCGGTGGTTAAATTATTGTCCTAACTGAAGATGTTTGACAATGAAACAAAACACAAAACGTGCTTGAGCTGTTTAAAACAGCGTTTGCCAAAAATATAATAGTTAAAAAATCACCCTTTAAAAGACCGGCAGACCGACAGATATGACAAAACCGTTCCTATCTAAAATGAGGCTAATTCCGTTCTTCTTTAATGCTTCACTAAACTGTTCTAACATTGTTCCAAGACTTTTCAAGATTGTTCTACGCCTTTACTTTCTCCACCATCGATTTTCAACAAACCGCATTCGGTGGGTAAATACCACGTGAAATTTCAAGTGATTTGATCACCCTTTAAAAAATCACCCTTTAAAAGACCGGCAGACCGACAGATATGACAAAACCGTTCCTATCTAAAATGAGGCTAATTCCGTTCTTCTTTAATGCTTCACTAAACTGTTCTAACATTGTTCCAAGACTTTTCAAGATTGTTCTACGCCTTTACTTTCTCCACCATCGATTTTCAACAAACCGCATTCGGTGGGTAAATACCACGTGAAATTTCAAGTGATTTGATTATCTACACTTCGAAGTACTGCAGTTGGAGTAGAAAAGCGTGCATTCTATCTCTTAAGCTACCACAAATGTTTAGACCATAAAACCACGTCCAACAACAACAAGAACACTTAATATTTGTAGGATTTACCCACAAATGTTTGTGAATTCCGTTGTGGCAAAGGTGTGTAAACACACAACAAATCAACGACGGAGGGGGGAAATGGTAATGGTGGTGGAGGCATTGGGAGCCGTTGTTTGGCCACAGCAACAACGGCAACCTATTGAACCCAAAAAACAAACATCAGCAGTTTTGGTGTATCCAAGGAATTTCCTATGGCGTTCCGCTTTTTTCTTCACTATATTTAAGATGTTGTTGTTGTTATTGTCATTGTTGTTTATATTTGCCGCCATTTTCAATTGTTAAAATCAAATGTTACAAAAAAAAAAAAAAAAAAAAGCCGGGTAGTATTTTAGGTGATGGTGGTGGCAAACTATTCATCATGGAATTCTTTTTCCATGGTAAGCTAAAGCATTAAGAGTATTGCATGCCGATTTTCGAACAAACGGAAATATATTCGGCAAAAGTCACTATTGTTATTATTGCTGTCGATGTTGTTGTTGTCTATGACAATTGAGGGAAAATCAAAAGAAAAGTCTATTGTCAGGTTAGTGATTTTTTTGTGTGTTAGTAATGCGAGGACCACGACGCGAACATTGGAAAGAAGGTCGGTTGAACAAAAGAAAATAAATAAACGGGTGTTCGAGAAGAAAAAGAAGAAGATACTAAAGAAATGGAATAAACGTTTGCAATGTGGAAAATTTAATTTATTTGTGTTAAAAAATAATTCTGTTCGAAAAAAGTTGTAAAATATTCTTTTGAAGCATTCCTCTTCAAGAAATCTTAAAAAAATATATTTTATTTTTCGGGTTATTTTCCTGCCAAAGCGAACGTAAACAACATTATTTTTCAAAAACGTTTTTCTTTGTTTACGAGAATTTCTTAAAGTATCCTTCCGTTTCCGGTAGAAAAAAATATATGAAAAAATAAATTTCATTGCTTAGCCGGGGTAAATATGGTGCAGTGCAATCATGAAAGTATCTCCCTTCCGTGTGTTTTCGGTGTGAAAAAACGAAAATAAATTAAAAACGTGTTCGGTATACCCAATGTGTTGTGTGAATCTTCAAAACGACTTGGAAAAAACTAGACTGTAGCAGTCAGCAGTAGAAGCAGGAGCAAAGAAATGCATTAAAAATGGATTTAGGTGGTCGTGTGCAATATTTACAGGCCCAGTTATTTCCAGTATGCCCACTAACACCATTAACCGGTGGAGGCCGAGGTAAAGAAATATAACGAGTTTTTTTATGAACTTTTTTTGAGAATTATACAAATAAATAAATTTCGTGTATATTTGCAATAAAATATATTTAAAATATTATTTTTAAAAAATCTGGTAGATAAAGGTACACAAGTCATAAATTCTTGTTGTACATTGTCTTTTTTCACAATCGTGTGCAATATTTTAAATAAAAAATATTTGAATATTGTTAAAAAAATCAAGTAAAAAAGTGTCAGGCGGTGTTGCCGGCAAATATATACCCTCATCCTATGCTTTGTGGAGGCCTTCGGAGTTACACACAGCTTTTCTTTTTCGCTATAAATAAGGTATATGTTTTTATCAAAGAGGGTTCGGATTTAAAATGGGAGATAATAGGTTGTGCAAAGTTTGCTTAAAATCGGACACTTCATTCGCCTGATATTGTGAATTTAGAAATATTGAAATTGTTGACCATTTGTGGGGGAGGTGCCAGAAGAGGTGGATCAATGGGTCACATCTTTGGGTCCCATCTTCGGACTTGATCCAGGCTTGGTCATGATAATAGGATGTGCAAAGTTTGGTTCAAATCGGACATTCATTTCGTGTAATATTACATATATAATATTAAAAATGTTGATCTTTTTTGGGGGAGCTATCAGGAGAAGTGGAGCAATGGGTCCCATCTTCGAACTTGATCTACGCTTGGTAATGATAACAAGTTTTACACAGTTTGGTTCAAATCGGATAGACCGTTTGCATGGTATTATAAAATTACATTTTGCACAATTTTGATCATTTTGTGAAGGAGGTACCAGCAGGAGTGGACCTATTTTCCCTTATCTTCGAACTTGATATTCTGGTATAAACTAGAATTATTAAGATCGAAAATAAAATTACCAAAATTGAGGGCCTATGCAATTTGATTTTTAGAAAAATCCCTATTTTAGACCACAAACCAAGTTAGAAAATAAGGAAGATATTGACCGATTGCATTTATCCTACTTCATACAAAAGCAATATAAAATAACGTGTTGAAATCTGATGAGGCACACGTTTGTTCATATCATTACCCTTTAGGCTCAGGATATAAAGGGGGATTAAAGAAATGCATCCACCACATGAGAAATCCTAAATGAAGAGTATTGCGAAGTAATGCCTTAATCGACCCACACAGTATGCTGATGATAATATTTGCCCTGAAGGCATTTACTTCGGTAAAAATATTTAAGAAGTCACCACCAGATGATAAACATATTCATAGACGATCTTTAAACAAACAATCTAAACCTTTCGTAATTAATCGAGTTTCTGGGATGATAATTAATATTTAGTTTGTAGAAGTATATGTCACAGTATTTGTGAGTATTATAAAAATGTAATGTGTGTGAAAAAATAGAAAATTTTACTTACCGAATTTTAAAGTGATCTGTAAAAAGAAGAAAAAAATATGCTTATTTTGAATTTTGTAAAAAAAAATTAAATAATAATTAGTATTTTGTTAGCAATTTTATTAAAAAATAATAAAATAAAATAGGAAAGTGTACCACTTATGGAAAAGATATTTCTTGAAAATTATAATAGTTATTTTAAAGAAATCTGCGATCTTGATGAAATATTTGATAGAAATTCACTTCTATAGGTGATCCTTGAGATAATATTTTTAAGACACACATTTCTTTTTTTCTTTAGTTATTCAATGTCTAAAATAAAATATTACAAACAATCCACGTCTACGGCTGGAATTTAAGACATATCATCGTTATCAATTTCGTGATTTCAAAAGTAAACGTAAATCACATATAAAATATTTTTTCATGATACATATTTTTTATTATAAAGTTTGAATCTTGATATTATGTGTGAAGCACTAAATAATTTAATTAATTTCTCTTTCGGGATGAGCTACATGACCGGAGTTGCAATGAAAAGGATAGCCAGAGAGATACTACATTTCCACCATTATGGGACGCGTTTTGTCGTTGGTTTGGCAGTTGCATACCAGTCCGTCACTACAAGAAAAATCTGCTCTGAAAAGGAACGTTCTGGTGTGATGTCAAATGTCCTAACCTTGAATTTAATTCTTAGATGGAATTTCGCAACAATAGTCGACATAAATACAACTTATCAAGCAAAGACATTTGTAAGCCACATTGCCCAATATGCATGATGAGCCGCTTAACCAAACGCGTCACATAATGGGAATGTAGTATCTCTCTGGCTTTCCTTTTCATTGCAACTCCGATCATGTAGCTCATTTCGAAAGAGAAATTAATAAAAAGCATTTACATGAATGATCCTTCGTCCTAAAAAGGCATAAAACTCTAAATAATTTAAATTAATAATGAATTTAAATTTAAAAAATCGGTTATCATATGACCATAACGCTCCGAATTGACGAAGGCTCAAACACACCTTCAGACCAAAGAGCGCACTAAACAGTGACTTTTTCTGGATGTAATGGATTTTCTTAAATTACTTGAGTAATAATTCGAATTCCTTTAGCATACTTATGAAAACACAAAATATATAATCCTTTATTTTGAAGAAATCCTAGCTATAGACGTGATTTTCTTCGAAATAATAAAAACCTAGTTTCAAGAAATCCTGGGCTACAACTTGAAGATATCCACTGCAATAACTGACACTGAAATATTTTTTTACGAAGTCTACCCCTATAGGTGGTCTTTGAAATAATATGTATATGAAAGCCTCTTCTATTGCTGGTCCTGAAAAATATTTGTAAGATTCACAATCCCATAGAAAGTTATTTAAAAAAACTATATCTCATTGTATTCATTTCATTTTCCGACCTTAATGCAGTAAACTACATTAATAAAGAGAGGGATTGAATCTACTCAAACTTCTTTAAATATTTAACATTAATTGGGCAATACAATTTAATATTTTTTAATATGTATTATTAATTGGGAACACAATTATAAAAATGTGAGGGAACTACTTAAAAAGAAAAAGTATTTTTAAAAAATACACGCATATTGTCGGCCTTAACAAATTCATAAATATGTTACCGTCTATAGCTTTTTATTAAAATATTGGTTGGGAAAATGAAATTCATTATTTTTATATCAACTATAGGACTTTATTTAACATTCTTTGGAATGTCCGATTAGGGCCAAATATGCACCATTTTGTTGCCATTTTAAAGGTAAATTCATAATGCCTTTCTCTTAGAAGTCCTGCTCTTTATTTGCAAAAAATTCTAGTAGTCGATTTTCACAATCCTCCCTAGATACCAATTTTTTATCATTAAAGACATTTTGCAATGCATAAAAAGGTGACTGTATGGCGATGCATTAAAACATCCCAACCAAGCTCCCAAATTTTCTGGTGAGTCACTGTAGATGTGTGTGGCCTAGTGTTGTCCTGGTGAAACACGACAGCTCCTGTTGGCCAATTCTGGCCGTTTCTGGTCAATTGCTATCTTTAAGCGGTTCAGTTGTTGACAGTAGAGATCAGAATTTAGCATTTGACCATATGGCAGCAACTCATAATAAATAATCCCCTTCCAGTCCCACCGAATGCATAGCAGAACCTTCCTAGCTGTTAGACTTGGTTTGGCCACCGTTTGAGGTGCTTCCCGCTGGCTACGATGTTTTTGCACAGGGTTTTCGTGTGATCCATTTCTCATCTCCCATTCGTTTAGGAAATTCGATCCATACTATTTTTTTCTGTTAATTGGTGTGGCACCCAAACATCGAGCTTCTTTTTGAATCCAGCTTTGTGTAAATGGTTTAAAACAGTTTTATGGTTTTTTTAGCTCCTAGGCTGGTCAACTTCGATCATTTCTTAAATTTTATCGACATTTTCGACGACCGGCCTAATGAATTTCTTTATGCCCAAACTAATATTTTAAACTTATTTTTTGCACAATTTTGGGGAGGTACCAGAAGGAGTGGAGCGAGCTTTAACTAAGTTTGTTTGGAAAAATATTACGATGCGCACAGTTTGAATGACATTGGTTATTCCCTTTGAGAGTTATCGTGCGCACCAATCTGCCCGGCAGACAGACAAACATTTGTAAATCGGCTCCAAGTGGTCTAAAACGGATTTGGTTCAAAGAAACATGGGGTCTAGAACCAATATTTCGATGAGGCATATTTTTACGGTAGCAAAGTGTATATACCCTCCCTCTTTAGCTAAAAGGCTGGTCAATGAAAAAATATTTTTAAGAAATTCGGTCCTTGAAAAATATTTGAGATAATCCTCGTCCATAGCTGTTTATCGTCAAAATATTTTAAGGAAATTCACATCAATAGCGTCTATTGCTAATATTTTATGCGATCCAAAAAATGTCTTCACATTATGTGTCATTGATATCTTATTGTCGTAAGATCTAATTTCCATTTCAGTTAGTACTGGAAAAAATATCAGAGTTAATTGCCATACATTGTAATTTTAAATTACAGTATTTATTAATATACGCTAATCTAAAGGGTCTTCAAATTAGTCAAACCTCCTCAAACTACTCATGCTAAATTTAATATATGTTACACGTGTGTCAACACTAAATAAATGCGAGTACACATATATTAATATAAAGTGACAGATTTTAATCTCTCACTCTCTGAACACATCATAATTACCATTATAATCCCCTATACATAATAAGTAGAATACTATCAGTACATAGTATATCATTGTTATCATGAATTATTCATTTAAACTGTCATTTGTTGTCAACACTTCATTCACCCCGCTATTGCCCCCTCCCTCCACCAACAGTACGCATATTTCAATGTGTAGTGGTAATTCTGTGGAAATCAGTACTTCACAAGCAAACAAATCACTGAACATTAGTTATTTCATTATCACAAGTAGGAAATCTGAATTAATCGCTGGTAATTGTAACAAGGAAATTTTCACCTCTTCACTGGCAAACCACTACCGGTAAGGCAAACACACCCATTCAGTCACTCACACTCTGACATCATCATCAGGACATTCATTTGCATATTAATTAAACGTTCGTACGTTCGTATTCGTAGACTAAACATAAATTTTACTAATTGAAAGGATATATGAAGCCGACCCGCTTGGTAGGGGGATCCTCCGTTGACAGCAGTTTATTGTTAATCGATGATGTTATCTAAATGTTCCGTTAACGTCACCACTCCATCATCCATACCATTCATTCGTTCAATGGGGTCGATGATATATTTTCCACAAAACAAACAATGAATATTTCCAAAGCTCTGCTACTCGTTGTTGTTGCTGTTGCTGTTACGGTATTTCAGTTCAGTAGTTAGTTATTCTCTCCATGTTCGTTGTGGTGACTTGATTTGTTATGTTGTCGTCATGGTAATTGGTAGGGGGGAAGGTGAAGGAGGGTGGCAGTATCTCCCCATCCTCCTCATGTTTCTCTAATTTTATTGTCATTAAAACGCTATTTGTGCAGTGCAGCAGCTATTTTGTTGTGTATTCGCTCGCGTATAATGGAATTTTTTGTTGGCGTCGCCATTTGGGTTTGGAAATTAGATCATAACTAATTATAGACAAAATTGCTAAACATGTTAGTTTGTTGAACCAAATAACCAAAATAAAAGGGTTATTGGTCTCCATAGACATATTGATAGGCATATATAGAACATTTGACAGTTCGACAGGAGTAGGTAAATATGGCTATAAAAAATGAATGTCTTTGGATATAAATTATAAATTAGTACTGAAATGTACTAAATATTGTACCAGGGTAGAATTGGTACACTTAAATGTCACATTAGAACCTTCTACCGGGTTAACCTACTTTATGAAGATTTATATATACAATGGAATTGACAATTTAAACCCACTGAGTTAACTAAATCCGGTACAATGTAAACGTACTATTAGAAGCCTAACATTTTGTTTTTAATTTGAACATTGATAAATAAAATGTTTTACATTTTTTTTTGAAAATTCATACTTAAAGGTACTGAATTAAACTTCATATCGTTTGGCCAACATTTTCTGTAGCGGAACCGACATAAGAAGTACTTTTACAGCAAAATCTTCAATATATATATAAATGGCAAATTGGTTATGGGTTCAAAATTTTATACTAATGAAAGGGTGAATTAATTGAGCCCAGACGAAACGACTTAAGCTAGAATCTTGAAATTTCGGGTAAGGGTCACTCTTAGCGTCAGATGAGGCTGGGTTTTTGCTAATTCGTACTAGTACGGCACGAAAAGTACTAAATGTGGTGTTTGTGTTTGGCGAACCAGAAGAGATAGAACTATGGAACTTGAAATTAAGGCCCATTTTTTGGAATTCGAATTATAAGAATCCGAAAAGTACTAAATTCACTTAATTTGGTACAATTTCGTAGCAAGTGAATGGATAAAGTTAAAAACTTGAAATTTGGAATGAGAATGCGAAGGTTGAGAAGCAGAGTGATATAAGGAGGTGATTTTTAAATGTATACGAAAAATACTAAATTTGGTACAATTTTAATTTGGGAATACGATTGGAGCAGGAATTAACATTACTGTCGGATTGGATAGGATTGCGATATTTAGGTAGTTTTGGGAATTTTTACTTATGTGTACATAAAGTACTAAATGGTACTATATTTGGTAAAATTTGAATTTAGGTGAACCGATTTGGGAATAAGATTACTGTCATAGTGAAGGTTTAGTGTATGGATGTAGTTTTGGAAATTTGTACTTATATGTACTAAATGGTACTAAATTTGGATTTAGGTGAAACGATAGAGCTGAAATTTAGAGTTAAGGTCTTTGTTGTAGTGTAGGATTTGGATATGTAGGAATTTTTGGGAAATTTGTACTAATGTTTTCTAAATGGTACCAAAGGTACTATTTAAATTTTTAATGAACCTCCTATAGAGCTGAAATCCTGAAATTTTGAGTAAGGCTCACTATTGGGGTGTAGGATTGGGATATGAAGGAAACTTTAGAAATTTGCACTAAATGGTACCAAACTTTAATTTGGGTCAACCGATAAAGCTGGAACACCGAAATTTGGAAATAAGGTTACAATTGTAGTATTAATTGTAGAATTAGGGTATGTATGTAATTTTGGAAATTCATACTTATGGGTACTAAATTTGGTACAATTTAAATTTTGTGTGAGTGAAGCGATGGGGCTGGAATCCTGAAATTGGCATAATCAGTTCTGTGAACACGTGAGAATAATTTAATTCTCACATTCGCTAACGAAGTAGTGGGCATATGCTAGTATATAGAATAAAATCTTATTTTTAATATCTGAAAATTCGTTTAAAAATTTTAGGGAATAAAAGTGGACAATCGTGACAACACTGGGGCAAGGACACTGACCTTTTTGGAGAATTCGGACCAAATTTCATGCACAAGTTTTTTTTATTATTATTTATTCATATTTTTATGGTAATTATGTTATACAAAATTTTGTCTGTATTTCTATAGAGTTTATCAAATAGAATTCTTTAAAAAAAAAATATATATATATATATATATATATATATATTTTAACACTTAGACGTTTACGAGGATAATGTTTTCCCCCTAAGAACCGAGTCATATCCACTTCGATTGAGTTATGTGGTTATGATCATCAAAATATGTAATATTGGGAGAGAAATTTTGTGAGATTAAAACACAGGCCTATTAAAATTTTCTGATATTATGCATTTTATCCTTTATGAATCCTAAGGGCTAAATAACAGCCCTCATCGTGCCATACATTTTCGGTTAATTTTTTCTGGGAAAAATATAAAAACAATTCTATGGGAAGGTATGTTACACTCTGAGAATACGGAGAGCCCATCAGAATATGTGAGGGTTAAAAATGAGGTGTATTTATACCCTACACAACTATGTTGTCAGGGTATTATAGCTTTGTGCACCCCAAGAGTTTGTAACGCCGCGAAATATTTATTGGTCCTAGACCCACCTTTAAGTATACCGATCGTCATATCTCGACTAGCTGAGTTGATCTAGACAGGTGTGTCCGTCCGTCCGTCTGTCCATTATAATTTGTAAATACGATACGATCGGAAAAATTTTATTCTATGTCGTATATATTTACTCCTGAAGGACATAGTCTAGAAGCCGATAGTATATCCAAGAGGAGTGGTTGACCTTTAAATTGATACCAATTATATTGGCGTATGTACTTGGATGTGGGAGTTACACTTAAATATTTACAGGTGCTTACGTATTCAGATATTATTCAGTAACCCATTACCACACTAGATGGCGGAAATATAGCGCTGATCGCTTTGACATTTTCCATGAGGATCCAGGTATAGTCAAGGACAACGCCTATAATTTTCGGTGATGACCAGATAACAATTTTGGGATGAAATGGACCGAAATTCGTGTTTTTTTCGAGTCGTTCTATAAGCCACAACTGAAAGCCGAACATCACAGCACAACCCACGGTTAAAGGAAACTGGACAAGCAATTAGAAGGGTTGTACTCAATATTAGTAATATTCGGAAAATATGTCAGTGTAAGGAAGAGGCGCTGTTGACCTCTTATTGGGCAAGAAGATGCAGCTATCATGAAATATTGTCCAGTCTCGGAATAAAAATCCGCAGAATGTTAGAATTCCGTGGTAGTTGTGTAGGGTATCGTATGGTCGGCCCCGTCCGACTGTACTGCTCCGCTCACTGGTTTTAATATACCAAAACTTCCTTAGAAGTGTGTGAAAAGTACTACATTGTACAATTTGGTATAAGGTAACTACTATTATTATTGTATTGAATTGTAAATAACAAAAAATTAAATCATACTAAATTATAGTCTACCTTTCTGAGTCGATTTAATAAATGTACTTGTCATGAACTATTATCAAAGCTATACTCCATGATAATCGCCTACACAATTTATACTACATATTTACATGTAAACAACAAGAGCAATGTGTACTATGTACAAAACGGTTCCGATATTTTCAAAACGTAAATGTAATGTAAAATTTTCACACCGAAAAAACGAAAATTCTAAAATGCATAATTAAGAGAATTTTGTTGTAGCAGCAGCGGCGGCCACTTAAATGTCTAACAGCTGCAATTCATTAAGTATTTTACGGCAACAAGAAAAACAACAACGACCACCACAGAAAAATGAAAAAGCGGAAGGAACACGATAAACAACACTTTTACTTTACAACAAATGCAACAAAGACAGGGGAAATCGTTCGTTTCGTTTATAATAAATATCGAATGAATTTATAATAACAAAATAATTTAAAAATTTGAAATAATTTTTGCATCTTGATTTTGTTTTCATGTTTGACGATTTTTTTAAACGAAAACAAAACATATATGAAAATATATACATATTTATAATAAATTATTGCATTTTAATTTGCAAGGAAAAATATAACAATTTAATAATGTTGTTAAATAAATTCAATTTGTAATGTATAGTTCAATGTAATTATTTTAAAGAAATAGAAATTTTTTAAAATTAATTTATGTTTATTTGTTTACATACAAATAAAACATTTTGCATTATTTATTCAAATGTAAATATTGTTTTTTTTTTAATTTGTTATTCTAAGAACAAAACAAAAACACATTTAGCAAATATTTATGCATGCATTTATTTGCCACCATTAACAGCAACATTTGCACGCTGTTATAAATCATTAAAACTGTTAATAATCTATACAGTTTTTGTGTTCTCATCACAAAATTTTGTATTTATTTTATTGCTTTATCAACAAAACAAATAAATAAATACACAAAAATACGCCCATACAATAAATAAAATCTTAAATGTTGATATTAAAAAAAAAAACAGAGAAAAATATCGAAAAAACAATGCCAACACAATTTTCATTCAGGCATAACATTTTAATTAATTGCTCGCAAAAAATGTTGGTTATAATGAAAAACATATTTAATTGATATGATTTTTGTAAAATGTTGCAAAATGTATATTTATTATCAATAAGATAAAAGGAACGACATATATGATATATTTATCTTAATATATAAAATAGATTAGTTATAAGTGAGTTAGTGAGTAACTGACAGACCATCGCCCAGACGACACGGTTGAAGCTAGAAGCTTGAAATTCTGAGTGTGATTTGTTGTTGGTGTGTAGGAGTGAGATAAGTCTGGGTTTTTGGAAATTCGTACTAGAAGGGTACGAAAGTACTGAAATTTACTAAATATGGTATCCTTTGTATGAGGCAAACGGGAAGAGCTAGAAATTGCATCTACGAATTAAATTCAGCCGTGTCAAGGTTCGGACATTTGACATCACACCAGAACATCCCTTTTCAGAGCAGATTTTTTTTTTTGTAGTGACGGATTTTTTTTCCATACAGACTACAATATTTTTCTTCAATGGTATGCAACTGCATATTGTGCAACCTTAGGAAGATAAGGAGGTGGCTTTGAACGCTAAGGCGCCGGACAACAATCAACAGATCCCATGGGAACCAGGGTACAGGTGTGTACGAAAAGTACTAAATGATACATGTTGGATTTAGGTGAACGCTCTGTTCTTTAAATTAGGAGTTAAAATGGTACTAAATTTAGCACAATTTGGATTTGGGGTGAACGAAAAGAGCTGAAAACCTTACATTTGAAATTACGATTACTGTTGAGAATTGAGCTATGGAGAGGAGACAGGTTTGGGAAAAGTACTAAACAGCTCTAGATTTGTTACAATTTAAATTTGGTTAAACGAAGAGAGCTAGACACCTAAAATTTGGAATAATGGTTGCTGTTGGGGTGTAAAATTCAGATATGGTAGTATAATACTTATGTGTACTAAAATGTACTATATTTGGCATAACTTCATTATGTGTGAAAGGACAGAGCCTTACGAAATTCGTACTTATAGGAGGAATAAAAAGTACTAAATGGTACCAAATATTTTACAATTTCTTTTTGTGTAAACGGCTACGCCTGGAGTCCTGGAATTTAAGATTGAAATTACTGTTGTATACAGGATTGAGACATGGAAATACGTACTTATGGGCACGAAATGTCCTAAATGGTACTTAATATGGTACAATTTGTATTCATGTGAAGGGTAGAGCTGGGATTCTGAAAGTTTTGCAAGGATGAGATTATTTTGAAAATTCGTGGTTAAAGGGTACGGAAGGTGCTAATTAATGCTAAATATGGTACAATTTGCATTTTGCTGATAGGATAAAGTTGGAATCCTGAGTTTTGGAATTTAGATTACTGTTTTCGGTTTCAAGAAATTGAATATTGGTTTATTTATTTAATGTAAAGTGAATATTTCAACAACTCTTGAAGATATAGCCGATCGATTGTGTCAGTATCAAGTGAAGGCGGAAGTGCTTCTCAGACTTGAAACCCTTTTTTCTCGAAACATGTTTTTACAATTACTTTAAATTTATATATATATTTTTTTTTAATTGGTACATGTGCGGGAGGTATTTAAGATAGTGAGCCTAAATAGCCGATAATTGCACTCTATCTATATTTAGTGTAAATATTAAGGTCCGTCATGTTTAGAACACACAGGAGGGGTACCAGAAGAAGTAGCCCTTTAGATATTATCTTCTACCGATTTAATGTAGGTTTTATAAAATATTACGATATGCAATCAATGGATCATATTGGTTACTCCACTCGCTTTAAATGAACTTTACAGGTTTTTAAAATCCGCACCTTTTGTTGTGGAGGTACCAGAATAAATGGATCGATGGCGACCATCTTGGGATTTGATATATGTTTCGTAAATGTAATAAGATTTACATTTTGATCACATCGGGAATTTTGATGTGGAGATAACAGAAGGAGTGGACCGCTATTACCAATATTCGAGCTTGATTTAAGATTGGAATAAATGTTACGATGTGTAGAGTTTAGAAGGTACCATCCAGACAGGAGGACATTTGTAAATGGACTTCAAATTGTCTGAAATTGATTTTGCCCAAATAAAGATGAGGTCTACAACCAATATTCCGATGAGGCACATTCAACACCAATTCCTGAAGAACATAGACCCAAGAAGTGGATAGTATATCCAAGAGGAGTAGTTGTTTGATCTCGGTTATACATAAATAATTAAAGGGGTCTATGTGCTATATTAATGTTTAGCATTGCAATTACCCCACTAGAGGGCGGAAGTGTCACGCTGATCGCTTTGAAATTTTGCATGTAGTTCCGGTTATGGTCAAGGACGACGCCTATAATTTTCGGTAATGTTGATATGATATTTAGAAGGTGCAATTATTTTTGTCAATTTTTCTAGTGGCTCTAAATGTCATATGCACAACATCACACATTTTACACGGTGTAGGGTGATCGGTCAATATTACGATGGTCAAATCAACCAAAACATAAAGTGACCAAATTTTTATTTTTTGG
>NW_026880074.1:0-30151 GCF_032173495.1 Musca vetustissima
TTCAGATGAAAGAGGGACCAAGATACGCCTGGACTTCGCCATTTTAAAGCCAATCGGAGCCGTTGCTTGCTATCTATCATCCCCTACGCCACACTCCAATAGGCTTGGATTTTTTTAAAAATTATTTTTGAGGGAAAAAATTATTGTGGCATTTATTGTGTATGCCTTCATGCCTGCCTACCTTTTTAATGAAGCGTGAGTAATAAATGTTTTTTCTTCTTCTTCTTTTTCTTTCTGATTGGAATTATCTACGAAACCCAATTTAAATGTCAGTCATGCCTTCAAAAGGCCAGAGAAAAAAACCAAAAAAAAAAAATTCTAAACATACATGCAACAAATGTTGGAACACTTAGAGAATCTCCGAATCGGGTTAATGCTATAAATCTTCGATAGCAACAACAAAAACAATGTTGAGCATGCGCAGCACATATTGCTCGATTTTTATGTTATGTATTTTAATTTTTTGTTTGTGGGTACCTTAAGTGTGCCCCCATAGATTATGTTGGCTGTCAACATTTGTGGCTGTGTGTGTGTTTGCATGTCATCATAGTTCATTGAATGGTAAAAGGAGGGGGAGGGGAAAGGACACATACCTAATAATTATTATTTATTTAATTTTTCAGGTAGGGAGAATTTGGAAAAAGAATATTTTTATAAATCTCTGAAAAATATTTTTAAACCAGTGAGCGGAGCAGTATAGTCGGACGGGGCCGGCCATATGATACGCTACACAATTACCACAAAAAGCAAACTTTCTGTGGTTCTATATTCTGAGCCTGGGCAATATTTCGCGATATTTGCACTATCTTGACCGATTAGAAGTCTACAAATATTACTAATATTCTAATTACTTGTCCAGATTCACTTCACCCTTTATTTTATGAAGTTCGGCTATCAATTGTGGCCTATAAATCGGCTCAAAAAAAACACAAAAAATTAAGTTTTCGGTCCACATCATCCCAAAATTATTAAATGATCATCAACGAAAATTATAGGCGTTGTCCCTGACCATACCTGGATCCTCATGGAAAATTTCAAAGCGATCAGCTCTATATATGAATATGTAATCATATTTAAATATTTAAGTGTAACTCCCACATCCGGGTACATACGACAATATAATTGGTATCAATTTAAAGGTCAACCACTCAACTGGTCGGGTCTATGTCCTTCAGGAGTAAATATATACGCCATCGAAATCAAATTTTGTCATGTTTCACACAAAAGTCAGGGTCAATTTGACCCGCTAAATATTAACCGATCTTTATCAAAACAGGCATGCTTATTCTTTGGCCCGATTCCCTTCTCCCTGGTAAAGATTATTTTGAAGGTCATAACAAGGCGTGGATTTTTCTTGGTAGGCCCTAAAAATAACCTTTAAAAGTCCATGCCTTATGGTAGGCTCTAGGGGAGTTGCCAATCTCCTACTAGGCGCGTCTTCCCGGGTGGCGGATAAGAAGGAGGTCTCCATGATGTGCAATGTGAATCTGACCTAGGTCTCCTAGATCAACTTTTCTCTGCACTTCGTGGAAACCTTGGGAATCTTCGGATCCCCCGTGGACCAAAATGGATCGGGGTAATGCCCTTAAAAAATCAACTACGATGGGTCAAAGAAGAAGTAAAAAGAATAAAGTTACGGTGCAGGGAGTTAATAACCCAGTACCGACAGCAATCGTTGGTGAGGTCACAAGCCACGTGTCGTCGAGATCAAGCGATTGGGATCCGGCTGTTCTAGCTATGGATGCTTTGGCCATTGCAGATGTATCTGTTACAAGGGCATCAATTCAAAGCCAAAACGTTGACGAACCGGCTATTCCTTTGGTCAAGACTGATGAAAATCAGTCTCTGGCTGACAGGACTGTAGTTCTGGGAGGCGACGACCTACACGGGACTCTAAGCTCTATCCGCGATAGTCTAGAGGAGGCAAAATAAGGAACTCTTCGACCAGTTAGACAGACTGGTACCGGAAGAGCAATGTGGAGGGACTGCTACTGAATCTTACCCTAACTGATCTGATGATCTGGACACCACGGTGATCCCAGCCAAGTCTACACAGGGGGATTGCTGTAGCAGTAACGAAGGAAGCGCAGACCCTGTTGACGGACCAACTTCAAGTCTAACTACAACAGGTCATGTGTCGGCATCCGCCGACAAACTTCAGAGACAATCTGTCGAGACCCCAGCAACGGACAGCGGCTCAAAGGCTGGGAAGGCCCGAGAAGTAGCTTATGCGAAACATTACAAACGTGCTTTTTCGTATCTCCGCAAATTCGGGCGAGACGCGAATTTGATCTCTGAGAGGAGGTACACCTCATCAAGGGTAGTACGCCACAGGAGTAGTGCCAGCAGGAGTACGCCACACAGCGGCTCAAAGGTTGGGAAGGTCCGAGAAGTAACAGATGGTAAACATTACAAACGTGCTGTTTCGTATCTCCGCAAATTCGTGGGGCGAGACGCGAATTTGATCTCGGAGAGGGAAGTACACCTCATCAAGGGTAGTACGCCACAAGCAGCCCTGAACGCAATGCTGAATTTTAGGCCCCTGGGCCTCAGCATTAAGTGTCAGGCCGCGCGTAGCGCCCTAAGGCTGCAAGAACAAAACCTATGGCGAAGTTATACCTTTGGGCATGTCCGTATCTTGAACGAGCCAGGTATTACATTGGACCTACGCGTAAAACTGTCCTGAGATTTAACGATGTAGATGTTGTTATTCCTAGTAGAGACGACTGGAACCGAAGTAACCCTCCTCTGGACGGTCTGGCCTTCTATACACAGACGGATCCATGATGGAAGAAGGTACAGGAGCGGGCCTTGGAAGGCAGCGGAATTGATAAAAAAGTCTCGATGCAGAGGTCGTTGAACCGGTGACTATCTTTGTGGATAGTCAAGCGGCTCTTAAAGCAAATGTTGTTATATCAAATCTGAGGCCGTCCTCAAGTGTAGAGCAGCTTTGGAAGAACTTACAGCTATCGGTTGTGTTGGGTACCAGGACATTGTGACATCTCGGGTAATGAAAGAGCGGACGAACTAGCAGACGAGGAATTAAATCCACAGATCTAGCAACTGATGACTCAATCAAACCGCCCATATGCCATCTTTACCCGAACTTTGAGGCATTCTTCGACGAAAGAGCCTATGAACTTTGGCACAACGAACCTAGGTGCAACGTGTCAGGATCCATTTGGCCGACTCTGTCTACCAAAAGAACGCACTCACTGTTGAACCTGAGCAAAGCTGAAATTAGAGTGATGACATGACAGGGCTTTTACTAGTAAATGGGATCTTGATGCGTTGACGATCCCATGTAGACTCTGCGTTGACGAGGAGGAGACGGAGACAATTGAGCTCACAGGCGGCACAGACTAGTGGGTGCTCATTTTCTACCGAATCTTAGCTTCTTCTCAACAACCGAACCGGCTCTAATCTACAGCATAATTAGTAACCTAAAGGGGTTAGGAAAGTGTAACATTGACACGCAATATATCTTCTGTCTGATCTCTATAGACATCGACCTTATTCCAATCGTACCTTTTTTATATCTTTCTGTAAGCTTCTCATCCCTCTTTATTTCCCCCAATCTTCTCTCCCCTATATATCTGTCCTTATCTCTTTTCTTCTCGTGGATGATCACAACGGACCTAACGGTCTCAGAGTGCTGCAGCCACATAAGTGGCAAACCTAACCTATTGTAGGTTCTAACAAATAATTTTTAAATTATAGTTGGGGATTTTTTTGAAGAATGTTTTTAGTGGCGCCCAATTAATTTGGCTGCAGCCACATAAGTGACAAACCTAACCTATTGTAGGTTCTAACAAATATTTTTTAAGTTATAGTTGGGGGGTTTTTTAAAGAATATTTTTAGTGGCGCCCAATTAATTTGGGATATTTTTAAGAATATTTTCTTTTTCTTCTGAATTCTAATTAGGCTGCCTCTTGGTGTTTTTCCTTATAATTCCCTCATTAACTTATTACCCAATTCCCCACATTGCAACCAAAAAAAAAAGAACCGTTTCTAGGTTAAACCCATCATTCCATGCCATGCGAATTCTAACAATTTAATAAAAAAAGAAGTTATTAAAAAAATTGTTTTTTAATTCTTTAAACTGATTACTTTGTGTGGGGAAATAAAAACCGAAGTGTTTCTGCATTCCATTTTGGCAATGGAAATAGTGGCTGCTACCGGTCACACGGAAAAACTGGTCGAAATTTCAAGAAAATCTTTAATTTGAGGAATTTTTTGTTGCACATCTAAATTATTTCAAATGTGCGGACAGGTTCGTAATTGCCAAGCAGAAGAAGTGACATTTCTGAGCAAAGCAGAAAAATAAATTCCGAAATCTTGTTTTTTGATATTTTCCTTAACTACTGTTTCTTCTTCGCATGTTTTTTTTTTACGGCGTTGCTGCGAACGTATGGATCTGGATGGACAAGTTTTCCTGCCTGGCTCTTTTTTCTCCTCCTTCGTCTTCATCGTTTTCTGAGTAGCATGTCCAGCTACTGCGTTATGTAGAATTTTAATGCATTTCTATGTAAACTGTAATTTTTTTTAATGTGCGACAGAGGGAATAAAAAATTTAGCCACGAAGAAGAAGAAAAAGTAAAGGCCAAGTTGTGCTGGACAAATGCCTGCCCCGCCATACAGCAGCTAAGTCTCTGTGTGTTGTGTCCTTATTTTGTCATCTTCCTTTTTGCCTTCTATAAACAAGTCGTCTCGGTCATCATCCAGACAACACGAAAAAGTTGACCCCATATCACACCTTTTTTCCTCTGCTATGCTGCTATGTACCCCGTCTTCTCCAGGCTGTGAACCCCTTGCCGAACCTATTTTGTTTTAGCGTATAAACAAGTCAACAACTCGTTTTAGCCTTGTAGTCAACAACAACAACAATCGACATATGTGGTTGTATTCTCTGGCCAAGGTGATTGGTTAGTTGTTACCTCTTTTTTTTCTTGACTGTCTGTTTTTTCTGTTTGCTTCTTAAGAGTCCGAATGCTGATATGTTCTTCTGAGGAAATGACCATAAACCGGTATCATTTGTAGTTTGAGGGAAGTCAATTGTTATGTTCGACTAGGTTATCTTTTTGCAATGAGAATGATAAGATATGGAAACTATGCAGTCTGAAAAAGTATTCTTTAAAAAATCTCACGTAACGGGATCAATGAAAAAAATATTCTTTAAAAAATTATCATTTAAAGAAAATATTCTTTGAAAATATTCAACCGTCCAAAGGTTCCTACAAAAAGAAAGGTTTTAGAAGGTCCCAAAATATCTAAAAAATTACTCAAGCCTAAAAATATTCTCCAAAACTAATCAAATCTTAGAAGGCCGCTAAAAATATTTCTAAAAATTTTCCAAGCCTTAGAAGGTCCCTAAAAATAATCTTAAAACTTTAGTAGGCTCCTCAAAATATTCTTAAAAATTATTCATGTCTCTGAAGGCCTCTAAAAATATTCTTACAAATAATTCATGCCTTAGATGACCCCTAAAAGTATTCTTAAAAAAATATTCTATCCGTAGAAGGCCGCTAAAAATTATTCAAGCCATAGAAGGCTCCCAAAAAATATTCTTAAAAATTATTCAAGCTTTAGAAGGCCCCTAAAAACAGTCTTGGGTAAATTTCTGTGAGTCGATAGAAGGAGTCAACGGCGCTGCTAGGTTTCGAAGATTACTATCCAAGGTGCCGAAGTCAATCGGAAGTATCAAGAAGCAGGATGTAGCGTAGACGGACTCTGGTTCTGAGACTCTAAATCTCCTAGCTGACACTCATTTCCCAGGTTGCAAAGATAAATTTCTGTGAGTCGATAGAAGGAGTCAACGACGCTGCTAGGTTTCGAAGATTACTATCCAAGGTGCCGAAGTCAATCGGAAGTATCAAGAAGCAGGATGGAGCGTGGACGTAATCTGGTTCTGAGACTCTAAAGCTCCTAGCTGAGATATGGGTACCATCAACGGTGAACGTGATGATACTCAGCCTCTTGTGACTCTAGATTTAGATCTCATTGGCAAGGTGGTTAACAGAAACAGAGAGATACGATGGGCAGTCAATACATTCAAATCGTATAAATCGCCAGGACCAGATGGAATCATACCGGCGATGCATCAATTTCCCTCGCCAAGTATATATCTGATCCTTGAGATGATCTATACGGTGTGTTTGACTCTCTCGTATGTTCCGGATCTATGGAACGAGATACGGTTATTTACATTCCCTGAGCGGGGAAACCGAGCCATTCTGTGGCGTGGATTTTTAAATTAATTTTTTGGGGTTCCTAATAAGGCGTGGATTTTCTCCGGCATAGGTTCAGGATATAACTTTAAATGCAAATACGTCAAGTATATATATTCCGACATAGGTTCAGGATCTAACTTTAAATGCAAATGCGTCAAGTATATTTTTTCCAAATAGGTTTAGGATCTATGGAACGAGGTAAAGGTTACTTACATTCCCAAAGCGGGGAAACCAAGCCACTCTGAACCAAAGAACTATAGACTCATTAGCTTATCATCCTATCTCCTCAAGACTCTCGAAAGACTGAGACGACCAGGAGATTAGACGTATAGACACCACCTCTCTTAGAAACTCACAACACGCATACATAAAGGGCAAGTCGGTAGAATCTGCACTGCACGAGATGGTAGGTTACATTGGGAGCGGAATATGGAAAATTCAAATTTTACGCTGGCCGCCTTCGTAGATATAGAGGGAGCCTTTAACAACGTTAAACTTGAATTCATAATCCATTCGCTTAAAGAAGTTGGCATTCCTGATACCACCCTTACGTATTGGATAGGTAAAATGCTGAACAGCAGAATTATAAATTCTAGTGTGGGGGATACAAAAATCAGGAAAACGGTAACTAGAGACACACCTCAGCGAGGGGTGCTCTAGTCGTTGCTATGGCTATTGGTAATTAATAATATACTGATGGAACTGGACGGGAAAGGTATTAAAGTTGTAGCTTATGCGGACGACGTGGTGATATTGATTTCCAGAAAATTTCCGTCAACAATCTCGGAGCTTATGCAAAGAGCCTTACTAACGCTGTCGCATTGGTCAGGGCGAACAACCTTGGTGTAAATTCAACAAAGACGGAACTGGTAATGTTCACCAGGAAGCGTAAGCTCGGCGTGTTTGCTCCACCAACACTGAACGGAGTGACACTTCATCTATCTCCTGAAGCAAAGTACCTCGGCACAATCCTGGGCTGTCAACTACGATGGAATAGAAACGCTGAGGAACGGGCGAAGAGAATGCTGATTGCACGCTGTGCATGCAAGAAATCCATTGGGAAAAGCTAGGGGCTAAAACCATCGACTATACACTGGTTGTATAACACCGTGTTAAGGCCCAACCTATCTTCTCTTGTGTGTTGGAACTGTCTGCGCCACAAGTCGACATATAGTAAATTAGATAAGGTACAAAGAGCCGCCTCGATTTTAGTTACAGAAACCAGGAGGCAATGCTGAATTTTTGGGCCCCTGGGCCTCAGCATTAATTTGTCAGGCCGCACGTAGCACCTTAAGGCTGCATAAACAAAACCTCTGGCGAAGTTGTACCTTTGGACATGGTCGAATCTTGAACGAGTCAGGTATGACATTGGACCAACGCGTAAAACTAAGCGACTATATATCACCAGACCTGAGATTTGACGACGTAGATGTCGTTATTCCTAGTAGAGACAATTGAGCAAAATCCGCGCCTTATTAGATACCCTAAAAAATTATTTTAAAAATCCACGCCTTATTGGGAACTTTAGAAAAATCCCAGCTTTATAAAGGCACAGTAAAAATAGTTTTAAAATAATTCGTCCCTAAACAAATTGTGGTTGAAATCCTGTCACCTCAAACAGTTACCCTTTTTCTTAACACGAGGCCATGTTAGTATTCTTTTATTATTTTGTCTTTGCCCCAATGGCGACATCAATGTCCGCATATTGTTGTTCTATGTAACGTTTATTCTAAACATGTTTCAGAGTTTCGTCGTCTTCTTCTTCAGAGTTTTTATTCCTATCTCTGCTAAATATTTTATCTTCACATTCCCATTCTTCTGCAGCTATAGATTATCATTTTCAGCGATTAAGAAAACAACAGCAGCTCAAGAAGTTTTAAAGCAAAACAAAAAGTAGCGAATATGGATGGGTAAAAAAATCTCCGACTTGCCATTGTCTTCTTATGTTAATTAATTTTCCATAGAAGACTTGTAGGTTTTTTTCTTGATCGTCTTGTCTTGACTTCCCGCAAAAATTATGCACTGCCGAAGGCAATGAAATTGTTGCAAAAACTCCTGGAAATTGTTGAAGAGAACTGGAGTATTTAATATGAAATGCTTTGTGTCGGGAACTTTTATTGTGGAAAACAATTCACATGGAGATTTATATCTCGAAGAAGTGCACAAATGTCACTTGTAGTTTCAGATTTAGCTTGGGGTCATTTCCTGCTAATTTTAAAAAGTAACACACAGTAGCTTCAGATATTAGATTTTAGCCTGGCTTTTTTCGCAGAATATTATTTTCTGGTATCTAAAAGGGTTGGATTTATAAAATAATTTTTTAGGGTCCCTAATAAAGTGTGGATTTTATAAAGAATATTTTTTGAGGTACCCAAAGTGGCGTGGATTTTATAAAGAATATTTTTTGAATAATTGAAATAATTTTTTAGGGTTCCTAATAAGGCGTGGATTCTTGAAATAATTTTTTAGGGTTCCTAATAAGGCGTGGAGTTTTTAAATAATTTTTTTAGGGTTCCCAATAAGGCGTGGATTCTTGAAATAATTTTTTCAGGGTTCCCAATAAGGCGTGGATTCTTGAAATAATTTTTTTAGGGTTCCTAATAAGGCGTGGATTCTTGAAATAATTTTTAGGGTTCCTAATAAGGCGTGGATTCTTGAAATAATTTCTTAGCGCTCCTAATAATGCGTGGATTCTTGAAATAATTTGTTTAGGGTTCCTAATAAGGCGTGGATTCTTAAAATAACTTTTTAAGGGCTCCTAATAAGGCTCGGATTCTTGGAATAATTTTTTTAGGGTTCCTAATAAGGCGTGGATTCTTGAAATAATTTTTTAGGGTTCCTAATAAGGCGTGATATTTTTTCCGAGTAGCATCAGGATCTAACTTTAAATGCAAATATGTCAAGAATATATTTTTCCGAATAGGTTCAGGATATAACTTTAAATGCAAATACGTCAAGTATATTTTTTCGGAATAGTTTCAGGATATAACTTTAAATGCAAATACGTCAAGTATATTTTACCGATTTGTTTCAAGTATTGGCTATATGTTTCTCGATCTAAAAAATAAAAACAAATAATTATTTCTAAACGGAATCCAATAAGATAAAAAATTATGGTTAGGCTAGTTGAACCTTTACCTTATTTTCTGTATCTCTTGATGGTCTTTTAAATGCTCAACAATTTGTTGTTCTACACAAGATTAGATAACCTACAATTACTTAACCGTTAACATTAAACCAAATCCCATCAGTCATCACCTTGTTTTGTTTGAAATTTTCCAAACTCCAAACCAACCGTTTGATGGAGGAAATTGCCATATCATTCTCATTAATCAAATCTTAAGAACATTTTCGAAGAAAAAAAGGGTCACACAACAAGGGTACGTACACCAGCTCACATTTACATAACATAACCTTCAAATAACCAGTCTCTTAAAAATACAGGTAGATGGTGAAGAATCTCAATAATAAAAAGTAAAGAAAAAACTGAAACAAATGAAAGAAAAACTCCATAGAAATAAATGCAATTGCTTCTCATTTTCTTCTTGTTCGGGTCGAACAGCGAACATTTCGATTTTCTACATAAACGATTGATAACTGTGACATTTACCAACCAATAATATTTGTTCTACCACCCGAAGAGAAGTGTGAAAGACTTCAATGAGTTGTTTTCGTTATTCACTTAATAATTATTTCAATTATTAGACTCGGGAGGTTGCTTCATCTTCATTCTGGTACCAGAATGAAGAACAACAACTTCGACAAGTGGTGTTAAAAGAATGCCAGTTGGATGGCAATAATTTTGCTGTTCATAAAAAAATCTTGCGGTAGAAATAATGGCAAAGAAATGAAATAATGTATGAAAAAGTCGTTTACGGGCCAGCGATGGAGAGAGGTGGAAGAGTAATAATACACACCGAAGAGGTTAATAGCATCGTAAAGTGTTTAGATGGTTCGCAATGCCATGACAAAAAATATAATTTTTTTTAAACGTGGATTTTTAAAATAATTTTTTATTGGTCCTAATAAGGCATGGATTTTAAAAATATATATATTTTTTTAGAGACCTAAATTTCCGTACTTACATAGCTGGCTTGTGACAGAACTTTCGTTCCATATGCCGAGCTTAAAAAAGATTTCCAGGCGCGTCGATCGTTTGCGCAGTTTTTCCCATTTGAAAGACCATTTTCGGCAATATTTTCTTCCACTTGGTATTACCATCTTATTCGTGGTCTTCCCGTTCTGCAGCTCAATACGTCTAACAATGTCAGTGTCCGAGAATAGCTGATACAACTCATGGTTCATTCGACGGCGATATTCACCGTCAACGCAGGTCGGCCCATAGATCCTTCGGAGAATTTTAAGTACCCATGCTTCAGATCCATATAACAGCACGGGTAGTATCAGCGTCTTGTAGAGTGTGAGTTTGGTCTGGCGTGAAGTGGCCTTGTTTCTGAACTGCTTACTTAGACCATAGTAGCATCTGTTGGTCATCACTATCCTTCTCAGTTTACTGCCAGAACCAGTTTGTCAGACTCCTTTTCAATTTTTTAAGGCGTGCATATTTAAAAGTTTTCTTTTTTTTTTTTCATAGTAGGTTGGGTTTTCCTAATAAGGCGTGGATTTTTAAAAGAATTTTTTTCTTGGTCCTAATAAGGCGTGGATTTTTAAAAGAATTTTTTTCTTGGTCCTAATAAGGCGTGGATTTTTAAAAGAATTTTTTTCTTGGTCCTAATAAGGCGTGGATTTTTAAAAGAATTTTTTTCTTGGTCCTAATAAGGCGTGGATTTTTAAAAGAATTTTTTTCTTGGTCCTAATAAGGCGTGGATTTTTAAAAGAATTTTTTTCTTGGTCCTAATAAGGCGTGGATTTTTAAAAGAATTTTTTTCTTGGTCCTAATAAGGCGTGGATTTTTAAAAGAATTTTTTTCTTGGTCCTAATAAGGCGTGGATTTTTAAAAGAATTTTTTTCTTGGTCCTAATAAGGCGTGGATTTTTAAAAGAATTTTTTTCTTGGTCCTAATAAGGCGTGGATTTTTAAAAGAATTTTTTTCTTGGTCCTAATAAGGCGTGGATTTTTAAAAGAATTTTTTTCTTGGTCCTAATAAGGCGTGGATTTTTAAAAGAATTTTTTTCTTGGTCCTAATAAGGCGTGGATTTTTAAAAGAATTTTTTTCTTGGTCCTAATAAGGCGTGGATTTTTAAAAGAATTTTTTTCTTGGTCCTAATAAGGCGTGGATTTTTAAAAGAATTTTTTTCTTGGTCCTAATAAGGCGTGGATTTTTAAAAGAATTTTTTTCTTGGTCCTAATAAGGCGTGGATTTTTAAAAGAATTTTTTTCTTGGTCCTAATAAGGCGTGGATTTTTAAAAGAATTTTTTTCTTGGTCCTAATAAGGCGTGGATTTTTAAAAGAATTTTTTTCTTGGTCCTAATAAGGCGTGGATTTTTAAAAGAATTTTTTTCTTGGTCCTAATAAGGCGTGGATTTTTAAAAGAATTTTTTTTCTTGGTCCTAATAAGGCGTGGATTTTTAAAAGAATTTTTTTTCTTGGTCCTAATAAGGCGTGGATTTTTAAAAGAATTTTTTTTCTTGGTCCTAATAAGGCGTGGATTTTTAAAAGAATTTTTTTTTCTTGGTCCTAATAAGGCGTGGATTTTTAAAAGAATTTTTTTTCTTGGTCCTAATAAGGCGTGGATTTTTAAAAGAATTTTTTTCTTGGTCCTAATAAGGCGTGGATTTTTAAAAGAATTTTTTTCTTGGTCCTAATAAGGCGTGGATTTTTAAAAGAATTTTTTTCTTGGTCCTAATAAGGCGTGGATTTTTAAAAGAATTTTTTTCTTGGTCCTAATAAGGCGTGGATTTTTAAAAGAATTTTTTTCTTGGTCCTAATAAGGCGTGGATTTTTAAAAGAATTTTTTTCTTGGTCCTAATAAGGCGTGGATTTTTAAAAGAATTTTTTTCTTGGTCCTAATAAGGCGTGGATTTTTAAAAGAATTTTTTTCTTGGTCCTAATAAGGCGTGGATTTTTAAAAGAATTTTTTTCTTGGTCCTAATAAGGCGTGGATTTTTAAAAGAATTTTTTTCTTGGTCCTAATAAGGCGTGGATTTTTAAAAGAATTTTTTTCTTGGTCCTAATAAGGCGTGGATTTTTAAAAGAATTTTTTTCTTGGTCCTAATAAGGCGTGGATTTTTAAAAGAATTTTTTTCTTGGTCCTAATAAGGCGTGGATTTTTAAAAGAATTTTTTTCTTGGTCCTAATAAGGCGTGGATTTTTAAAAGAATTTTTTCTTGGTCCTAATAAGGCGTGGATTTTTAAAAGAATTTTTTTCTTGGTCCTAATAAGGCGTGGATTTTTAAAAGAATTTTTTTCTTGGTCCTAATAAGGCGTGGATTTTTAAAAGAATTTTTTTCTTGGTCCTAATAAGGCGTGGATTTTTAAAAGAATTTTTTTCTTGGTCCTAATAAGGCGTGGATTTTTAAAAGAATTTTTTTCTTGGTCCTAATAAGGCGTGGATTTTTAAAAGAATTTTTTTCTTGGTCCTAATAAGGCGTGGATTTTTAAAAGAATTTTTTTCTTGGTCCTAATAAGGCGTGGATTTTTAAAAGAATTTTTTTCTTGGTCCTAATAAGGCGTGGATTTTTAAAAGAATTTTTTTCTTGGTCCTAATAAGGCGTGGATTTTTAAAAGAATTTTTTTCTTGGTCCTAATAAGGCGTGGATTTTTAAAAGAATTTTATAGGGCTCCAAAAATATTTTTTTGTATAACTTTAAATGCAAATACGTCAAAGAAGTTACCTCCATGATTATGATTTCGCAATCCTCCATTTTCTTGATGACCTAAATAATGTTCAGAATTTAGTATTCTACTTACATAAAAACCCGCTTGAAGTCTTCTTGAATTTGTTTTTCATTCATTGTCGGCGGAATAGATGAACAATGGCCCGACTGGTTGAATGTCTTATTTGAATGGTTTGCTAAATTAAATGGTCCATAAGATATTGTAGCATTGTTCTATCACTACGCCTGGCCAAATATGGCCTATGGAAGTTATTAATTTAATAATGATGTGTTGAAGATGTTGTAAAAACCCCCCATTCGAATTGGTGCTATTCTTCATAATAGAATCGGAATGTGTTCCAATGTGGTGTTACAATCTGAAAGGAAGTAAAGAAGATTATTTTAAATAACTCTAGTTGGATTGGTTTTTTATTAGCCGCTCTTACCTGGTTGTCTTCAAACATGATTGATGCCAACATTTGGTTGTAAAGATCGTTTAGCTGGTTGGTCGGTTGGCTTATGGGATATGAATGAATGCATTGAACACGTTTTGTTGGTAACAACCATAATGCATTTTTTTCGATTTATTGTTTTTTTTGTTGTTGTTTTTTTTTTTTTTTGTTCTTCCATATTACAATGTGATTTTTGCATTTCGATAAGAATATTTAATTTTTTTGTGTTAACCAGTTAACCAGCCACAATTCACTTGGCATTTCAACAGACAACACCAATTCGCTTTTTGCACGTTGAGGGTAATTTAGGTCATTTTTATGTGGTTATGATTGGTGGTGTTGAATTGGAAAACGGGGATTTTGTAAAACATTTTTTTTTTCAATTTCAACTTTTTTTTTAATTTAATAAGCCGTAGATTTTTAAAATATTTTTTTTCGGGGTCCCAACAAGTCGTGGATTTTTAAAATATTTTTTTTCGGGGTCCCAACAAGGCGTGGATTTTTAAAATATTTTTTTTCGGGGTCCCAACAAGGCGTGGATTTTTAAAATATTTTTTTTCGGGGTCCCAACAAGGCGTGGATTTTTAAAATAATTTTTTTCGGCGTCTCAACAAGGCGTGGATTTTTAAAATAATTTTTTTCGGGGTCCCAACAAGGCGTGGATTTTTAAAATATTTTTTTTCGGGGTCCCAACAAGGTGTGGATTTTTAAAATATTTTTTTCGGGGTCCCAACAAGGCGTGGATTTTTAAAATAATTTTTTTTGGGGTCCCAACAAGGCGTGGATTTTTAAAATAATTTTTTTCAGGGTACCAACAAGGCGTGGATTTTTAAAATAATTTTTTTCGGGGTCCCAACAAGGCGTGGATTTTTAAAATAATTTTTTTCAGGGTCCCAACAAGGCGTGGATTTTTAAAATAATTTTTTTCGGGGTCCCAACAAGGCGTTGATGACCCCCGCAAACGGATGAAGGACCACGATCTGCGAATCTGCACTTGGAATGTGCGCACGTTGTACAGAAAAGGCACAGTTCTCGCTTTGGCGGATGTACTCAGGAAGTACAAAGACGATATTATTGCCTTAAAGGAAATGCGATGGAAAGGGACTGGCGTAAGTAAATCAGAAGATTACGCTCTGTATTATAGCTGACATGACAGGAGACATGAATTTGGCTCGACCTCGTCTTCAGATTCACTCCAGTAGATGAGCGAATTGCTATAATCCGCATAACAGCGAAGTTCTTCTCTATCAGTCTCATTTGCGCCCATGCTCCGACCGAAGATAAAGATGAACAGCCCAAAGACATATTTTACGAGCGCCAAGAAACAGCATATGATCGCTGCCCTGGCCATGATATTAAAATTCTGCTAGAAGATTTTAATGCGAAAATCGAAAGGGAAAATATCTTTGGCCGTCACCGTCGGAAAATTCAACCTTCATAAAAAAAACATCCAACAATGGCATATGGTTGCTTGACTTCGTGACAGCAAAAAACATGGTAGTTAGCAGCACCAGATTCAAGCATCTCGATATACACAAGGCCTCTTAGATTTCTTCCGATCGAACAATGAGAACAACAAATCGATCATGTTGTGATAGACGGAAGGCATTCATCCAGTGTTTTAGACGACCGATCGATCCGTGGAACGAATATCGAGTCGGACCACTACCTTGTAGCAAGGTTCCAATGTTCGCACTCGTCTTAATGTTGAAGCAAAGGTGCGAGAGACGTTTAAGAGAGGAGAAAAGTTTTCAGAAAAACTAAGAAAGAACAAGAAAAACGTGGGCGTGAACAGGAGTCAGAATGAAGTCCGGAAATTGTACCAACGAGTAAACACCCAACAGAAGGCCTTGGTGCAAGCACATACTACACATACTTTAGAGATGAAGAAGGAAACCTGGTGACAGATACAGACAGGGTGTTGAGGAGCTTTGAAAAACTTCTGGTATCGTATAGTAGCACCTAGCCAAGATGAGGTCATAAAAGCAATTAATCGGCTCAAGAACAATAAAGCAGCAGGAGCCGATGGGTTACCAGCCAACCTATTCAAGACTGGTGTTCAGATGCTGGTCGGGAGCATGCCCCAGCTGGTTAGTACAATTTGGCCAGAGGAATGTATGAGCAATGATTGGAACCACAGCATCCTGTGTCCCGTGCACAAAAAAGGAGGCAGGACGATATGTGCCTACTATAGAGGAATTAGCCTTCTTCCCATCGCATATAAAGTGCTATAAAGTGAACGACTGGTCAATAACATTATTGGACCATACCAATGCGGCTTCAGACCTGGCAAATCCACCATTGACCAGATTTTCACTCTGCGGCAAATCCTGAAAAAAAAAACCACGAAAAACACATCGACACATTCCGCCTATTCCATCGACTATAAAGCCGCATTCGATAGCCCTATTCGTTCAGAGGTGTTTAAAGCCATGTCTACGTTCGGCATTCCTGCAAAATTAATACGGCTATGCAGGATAACTTTAACTGGTACAAGCTCAGCAGTTAAAGTCGGAAAGGACCTCTCGGTGCCCTTTAATACCGATCGAGAATTCAGACAAGGTGACAGTCTGGCGTCTGATCTTTTTAACATCCTGCTGGATAAGGTCATACAAGACGCAACGGTGAACAGAAATGACACTATGTACACCAAACAAAACCAGTCACTCGCTTACACCTATGACATCGACATAATGGGTCGAACATTGAGAGCGCACTCTACAAGACGCTGATACTACCCGTGCTGTTATATGGATCTGAAGCATGGGTACTTACGCAAGCAGATGAGGCAGCTCTTGGAGTGTTTGAAGAAAAATTCTCAAAGGTGAACAGAAATGACTGCGTTGACGGTGAATGTCGGCGTCGAATGAACCATGAGTTGTACCAGCTATTCTCGGACATCGACATTGTTAGACATATTGAGCTGCAGCGACTACGTTAGCTAGGTCATGTTGTGAGAATGGATGAAGATGCCCCAGCCCAGAAGGTATATAGAAGCGAACCAGCTGATGGTTCACGCAGAAGGAGAAGGCCACGAATACGATGGAAAGATCTAGTCGAAGACAACATTGCCGAAAATTATCTTTCAAATTGGAAAAACTGGGCAAAAGACCGACGAGCCTGGAAATCTTTTTTAAGCTCGGCTTATGTAACGAAAGTTCTGTCACAAACCAGCTAAGTGTAAGTAAGTAAGTTTATAAATAAGGTCTTGAAAAACTAATTTAAAAAAAATAGTGTTTAAAAAATCTGTCAAAGTTCTGCTTAGATCTGTTGTTTTTCTTTATTCTAGGGGGTATAAATTTAATCTTAAAAAAATTACCTTTGGTCCTCCGATCATTACTCACTCTCCCCATTACTGGATTGTTCATTTTCATTATTCCCAATATCGATGGCATTCTGGGTACCCTTACCCCGAAAATCATTCAGCAAACCAGGATCGATTAAATTCAAATTTGCATAGACATACTGGAAATCGAATTGTGGCACTACCTCCTCCACGTCCGCCTTAATCGAACGCAAACCAATATGTGGCCTTAGAAAACTATCAGCCAATGGAAACCATTTCAATAGAATTTCAGGCCTCTCACCCCTTCGTGTGGCTTCCAAAATTCGCTTCCTCTGCTGCATATAGGTTATGCGGAAAATTTTAATTTTCTTTGCCACATAGGCAGCGGTCAGGCCATGACCCATTGAGGCGGCAATATCTTCTATGGCAGCATTACGTAGAGCTCTTGAGCGGTAATCTGGATCTTTTAAATCCCATAGGCATCTGTGTACACCATAAAGGCGTAAAAATTTCACCGAATGTTTCAAGGACCATTTACCCTCCAGCAAATCATCTTCCAGAACGTTTTTATTACATGGCATCTTTTCCTCGGTTTCCATTTCTATGGGGTAAGAGGAATTCGTTGCGGATTCCATTGAAAAATCCTCACGAAATAGGGAAGACATTAGAGATTCATTCATGTTGGACATGGGCGCCACTGAGGGTAGGGGATTTTCGAAACGTTTTTCATAGTCCTCATAGTCGTCCTCCTCATGATCTGTGTAGTTCCTAGGTGGACTTTTCATTTCATCGAGATAAATGGTTTCAGGTTTTATTTCCCTTGGCTTTTCCCACAGCATTTCCGTTTCCTGCCACCATTTGTAGGGGGGTTGATAGGTGGGATCTTGAGATATTTTTTCCCTCTCTTTGGTTACGGTCTCTTTCAGGATATGCCAGCGTTTTTCAATACTCTCCAAGGGCCATTGCATTTCTTGGGCTATTGTTTGCAGAGGAAAATTTGTTGAGCTCTTCCACGACTCTGATGTGTGGGTGCTGCATAATATGGGGTATTGTTTTAGGAGATTTATAAATTCCAAGGAGGTCTCCAAGGTCCATTGTTTGGCTTTCGCAAATTCGTTTTTAATTTCCCCATCATTTAGTTTTTCTTCCTTCATTATTAGTAATTGATGATGCAGATTTTCCTCCACCTCTTCCAGTTTGGGTTTTATGGCCTCCTCCGATCTAAGGTCGCTTTCTTCGTGACCCTCGTTGAATTCACTATCTTCCGAAAAATATTCAATTTTAGGTTGGCAAGATAATTCTCCAGCCACCAATTTACTTTCACCCTTTCCCAAGGCCTTGTGGGGCAACAAAGGCCCCAATGTTTCGGGATTTATGGTAAAAACCACAGCATCTTCTAAGTCAGAGTCTGAATTACGAGCCTCCTAGAAAATAAAAAATATTTTCATATAAAATTCTCTTCAAAAAATTTTAATTTTGCCACCCACCTCCCCCTTGTGCCCCTTTTTGGGGACATTTCTCAAAAACGCATCGGCCAGGGCAAACCATTTCAACTTGGTTTTCGATCCCATGCCCAGTTTCATACGATGTTTTATACGTTTCTTTTCATAACGATATGTGGCCCGAATAATATTAATTTTTTGTACCACCTGGTCCTTAGTAAGATGGCCTCCCATGGCAGCGGTTATATCCACCAAGGCAGCATGGCGCATTCGACGATTATTATTATCCTCATGCTCGACATCCCACAGGCAACGATGACCGGCATAGAAACGTAGCAGGCGTATGATTTCCGAAACTGGCCATTTATCACTTTCGGGAGCCGTAAAGGTCTCTATAGTGGGGTCGTACTTCGGCATCTCATGTTCCATGTTATTCAGAACCTGAAAGGGATTAAAAACATTAATTGGAAATGACCAAAATCCAATTGGATTATTTTATCAACCTTGTCCTCCATTTCAGTTGCGGTTCCGGTGATAACCTCACTTTCCTGCTCCTGATTCCCTGCCAATTTCCATAAATCCGCAGCGTCTTGTTGTGAGACCATCATTGTCTGAGACTAACGACTCTACGACTAATCTCTGCATGCCCTATCTTGTTTATTTTGTGATAAGATCAGAACAAACAGATCATGGCAAGCCAAAACAAAACGGCGGGGTTTCGGAACGAAGTTCAATGAAACAATTCATGGAATATAACTCTGGGAACTAGTTGCGGTACTATGGAGTGGATTAAATGCATCCAATTGGTCAACTCCCTTCAGCAGATACACAAATGCCATGCAAGTTTGCGGTTCCGACATTTGGGTTCCTTTAATTATTCATTGAAGTCGCCACACGAAGAATTATTTTGAAAAGGACTCGTTGCAAACAGCAGGGAATGCAATATCTTCTCGGAATAAAATTTAATGGCCTACTTGGATGCGAAAAATTCAAAAAATCTGCAGAAAAATCCAAATCCGTTTCAAAATTTTTTTCCGATAACTTTGAGGTTATATTAATCGATAATAATATAGGGCGGGTTTACACGAGGGGTAATATGCTGCAAAAAAAATGAGCTACACTGAAAAAAAACTCTTATTGAGGGATTGAAAAATATTTATTTTTTTTTAAATCCGCACCTTATTGGAAACCTAAGAATTAAGCTTTTATAAATCCGCACGTTATTAAGAAATTAAAACTGTGCTCTTTTAAACATCCACACCTTCAGTCCCTTAAAAAATATTTTTTTAATAATCTGCACATTCTCTAGACCCTAAAAATGTATTCTTTTAAAAATCCGCACCTTATTAAGACCCTGAAAAAGTATTTTAAAAATCCGCACCTTATTAAGACCCTGAAAAAGTATTCTTGTAAAAATCCGCACCTTATTAAAATCCTGAAAAAGTATTCTTTTAAAAATCCGCACCTTATTAGAACCCTGAAAAAGTATTCTTTTAAAAATCCGCTCCATATTAGGGCCCTGAAAAAGTATTCTTATAAAAATCCACACAACACTAAGGCCCCAAAAATATAGTATTTGAATAATCCACGCATTTTAAAGGTCCATATATTTGAATAATCCACACATTTTAGAGGTCCGAAAATATACTCTTTTAATAATCCACGCCTATGAGAGGTCCCTAAATATACTCTTTTAATAATCCACGCCTATGAGAGGTCCCTAAATATACTCTTTTAATAATCCAAGCCTATGAGAGGTCTCTAAATATACTCTTTTAATACTCCATGCCTGTGAGAGGTCCCTAAATATACTCTTATAATAATCCACCCCTATTAAAGGTCCCCAAATCTACTCTATTAATAATCCACGCCTATTAAAGGTCCATAATATACTCTTTTAATAATCCACGCCTATTAGAGGTGCCTAAATATACTCTTTTAATAATCAACGTCTATTAGAGGTTCCTAAATATAATCTTTTAATAATCCACGCCTATTAGAGGTCCCAAAATATTCTCTTTTAAAAAGCCAAGCCTATTAGAGGTCCCAAAATATGCTCTTTAGATTATCCACGCCTATGAGCGGTCCCTAAGTATACTCTTAAAATAATCCACGCCTATTATAGGTCCCTAAATATACGCTTTTAATAATCCACGCCTATTAGAGATCCCTAAATATACTCTTTTAATAACCCACGCCTATTAGAGATCCCTAAATATACTCTTTTAATAATCCACGCTTATTAGAGGTCCCTAAATATACGCTTATAATAATCCACGCCTATTAGTGGTTCCTAAATATACTCTTTTAATAATTCAAGCCTATTAGAGATCCCTAAATATACTCTTTTAATAATCCACGCTTATTAGAGGTCCCTAAATATACGCTTATAATAATCCACGCCTATTAGTGGTTCCTAAATATACTCTTTTAATAATTCAAGCCTATTAGAGATCCCTAAATATACTCTTTTAATAATCCACGCCTATTAGAGCTCCCTAAATATACCCTATTAATAATCCACGCCTATTAGAGGTCCCTAAATATACTCTATTAATAATCCACGCCTATTAGAGGTTCCTAAATATACTCTATTAATAATTCACGCCCATTAGAGGTTCCTAAATATACTCTATTAATAATACACGCCTATTAGAGGTCCCTAAATGTACTCTAATAATAATCCACGCCTATTAGAGGTCCCTAAATATACTCTATTAATAATACACGCCTATTAGAGGTCCCTAAATATACTCTATTAATAATCCACGCCTATTAGAGGTCCCTAAATATACTCTATTAATAATCCACGTCTATTATAGGTCCCTAAATATACTCTATTAATAATCCACGCCTATTAGAGGTCTCCAAAATATACTCTTTTAATAATCCACGCCTATTAGAGGTCCCTAAATATACGCTTTTAATAATCCACGCCTATTAGTGGTTCCTAAATATACTCTTTTAATAATTCAAGCCTATTAGAGATCCCTAAATATACTCTTTTAATAATCCACGCCTATTAGAGCTCCCTAAATATACCCTATTAATAATCCACGCCTATTAGAGGTCCCTAAATATACTCTATTAATAATCCACGCCTATTAGAGGTTCCTAAATATACTCTATTAATAATTCACGCCCATTAGAGGTTCCTAAATATACTCTATTAATAATACACGCCTATTAGAGGTCCCTAAATGTACTCTAATAATAATCCACGCCTTTTAGAGGTCCCTAAAAATACTCTATTAATAATACACGCCTATTAGAGGTCCCTAAATATACTCTATTAATAATCCACGTCTATTATAGGTCCCTAAATATACTCTATTAATAATCCACGCCTATTAGAGGTCTCCAAAATATACTCTTTTAATAATCCACGCCTATTAGAGGTCCCTAAATATATACTCTTTTAATAATCCACGCTTATTAGAGGTCCCTAGATATACTCTTTTAATAATCCACGCTTATTAGAGGTCCCTAAATATACGCTTTTAATAATCCACGCCTATTAGAGGTCCCTAAATATACTCTTTTAATAATCAACGCCTATTAGAGGTTCCTAAATATACTCTATTAATAATTCACGCCCATTAGAGGTTCCTAAATATACTCTATTAATAATACACGCCTATTAGAGGTCCCTAAATATACTCTTTTAATAATCCACGCCTATTAGAGGTCCATAAATATACTCTTTAAATAATCCACGCCTATTAGAGGTCCCTAAATATACTTTTTTAATAATCCACGCCCACTTCAAGACCTTTAAAATTGTTCTTTTGAAAAATAACGCATATTGGAGACCTTTAAAAATGTTTTTTTTAATTATCCACGCCTTTAAATGACCCATAAAAATGTTTTTAATATTCCACGCCTTTAAATGACCGTTAAAAACACTCCTTTTAAATATCCACGTCTATAAGGGGCCCCTAAAATATTCTTTTAAAAATCCTTCTTTAAAAAGGGATCTTTAAAAATATTATTTAAAATAGATCCCTCCATTAACGAATAACAAAGACATAAAAGTATAAAGATAGGACAATTGAATTTCCAAGTTGGCCGTTAGATGGCTTTTGCTCTGTTGTTACGATATCGTAACAACATTTTCTGTTAATTACAAAGAGAACTAAATTTTTTACTCTCTGAAATGCAATGGAATAATGACAGAAAAAAACTAGAGAGTTTAAAAACAATTTATATGGCTGGCAACATTCTGCAAATATATATGATGTGTTCCGCAATGTGCAAGACGAATTTTTGTCGCTGCTACAGAAATGTATTAAATATACAATAAGAACAGAGTATGTACATATGATATATAATTATTATTATATATAACCAAAAATAACACAGTATTTTAGGTTTTTAGTAATTTTTGTAATATTAGAATCGTTTTAAACGACAACTTATTGAACTTTGTATACACATGTGGTGTTGTGTGATTATTGTAAACCCCCGATGCAATGAAAACACTATGTAAATAGTGAAAGACCGCGAAAAAGCATTTCGATTTGTAAACGTAAGAAGGGAATCTATATTCACTACTTATTTCAATGAACTTAATAAAAATCTGGATACTATGAAGAGTCCTTGGAAAAATTAGTGCACAATATAAATATGACTATATGTTGTAATACGGATCTCAAATGCTTCAAATATACGCATATAGTCTTATACCATGTTCTGGCGGGCATTTGAACAACGTTGTTCTCTCTCTCTAATTATACCCTTCACCACACTGTGGTACAGGGTATTATGTCCTTGTGCATATGTTTGTAACAGGCAAAAGGAAACGAGATAGACACATGGTTCCTTTTGAGAATGCATAGAATCACTCTCTATGTCTGTTTATGCATGTCCGTCCATCCGTCCGTCTATTTATATTAAATTGTAAACAAAGTACAGGTCGCATTTATGATCCGATTTGGATGACATTTGGCACAGCTCACTCATTTGGTCCAAGGACGAACCCTATTGAAATTGAAGAAAATCGGTTCAGATTTAGATATAGCTCCCGTATACGTTTTAGTCGTATTTTATGTAAATGGTGTACCAAAGTCCCTATATAACTTTCGATTTACACGAAATTTTGCACAGGGTACTGAATTGTGTCTAGAATGATATGTGCTAAGTTTCGTGAAAATCGCTTCAGATTTAGATATAGCTCTCATATATAGTTTTGTCAGATTCTATGTAAAAGGTGCACCAAAGTCCCCCATTCTCGGTGTCAAACTTTTTTTTATTTAATTCGAATCTACTCTTGAAGATATAGCCGATTTATTGTGTCAGCATCAAGTGACGGCAAGAGTGATTCTCAAACTTTTAATGCATTTTTCTCGAAGCCGTGTTTCGCGAATGGCGAGCACGATAGCTCATAAACTAATAATCCAATCGTTTTGTTAGTACCAAATTAATAATAATAAAACATTTTTTAAGACTTTTTTGTTGTTATATAATTATTTATTTATTACCATAAATGAGTTTTTTTTTTTTTCAATCACTTACTAATTTTGTGTGTTTTTATTTTTTGGAAGATTTTGTTTTGAGGAGGAAATAAAAACTTTGATGTGACGGAGGATATTTTATGTATAAGTAAAAAGATAGATTAATAAACCAGTGAGCGGAGCAGTATAGTCGAACGGGGCCGACCATATGATACTCTACACAACTTCTACGAAAATTTGACTTCCTGTAGTTCTATATTTTTAGTACCCTCTTGACCGACTAGAGGTCAACAAATATTACAAATATTCAGTACAGCCCTTCTAATTGCTTGTCCAGATTACCTTCACCGTGGGTTGTGCTGTGCTGTTCGGGCTGTGGCCTATAGATCGACTCGTAAAAAACACAAAAAATTATGTTTTCGGTCCACTTCAGCCCAAAATTATTATCTTATCATCACCGAAAATTATAGGCGTTGTCCTTGGCCATAACTGGAACCTCATGGAACATTTCAAAGCGATCACTGCTATATTTCCACCCTCAAGTGTGGTAATGGTTTACTAAATAATATTTGAATACCTAAACACCTGTTCATACTTAAGTGTAACTACCGCATCCGGGTACATACGAAAATATAATTGATATAATATAACAAAAGTCAGGGTCTATTTGATCCGCTAAATATTGACCGATCTTTATCAAAACTGGCATGTTTGGGTCAGAATTGCGGCCTCTTGAGCGACCAGAAAAACGTCAAAAATAAAGTATTTGGTCCATTGCATCCCCTTAATATCAACTGATCTTTACCAAAATCCATAGGGATCTTCATTGGCCAGAGGAACCCATCCTACATGCAAAATTTCGTAAAGATTGGTCCATAACTGTGGCCTGTATCGTGTTTACAAATAATAATGGACAGTCGGACGGCCACACATGTCTAGATCGACTCAGTTAGTCGAAATATGACGATCGGTATACTTAAGGGTGGGTCTAGGACCAACATTTCTCGGTGTTACAAACGCTTGAGGGTGCACAAAGCTATAATACCCTGACCCTGAAAGCATTATTGTTTTTGTATTCATGGATCCTTATTTGAATCCGCATCATAATCTTTAGGCATCCACATCAACAGGAAATAAACATATTGCAAACAAATTAAAAATGTATAAACAATTTATAAAATTTTGGAAAAGTTTCTTCAGTTCAACCATTAGAGCCCAATCAGCCTTAATTAAATCATCACGGAAGTAATCCTAGCAAGCATCGAGACCTTGGCCAACTTATTATCAGCTTCAAAATGAAGGCCAATCATTTTTGGTGATTCACCGGGTATGGGTTCAATTTTAACCCAAATCTCTTTGATTCGATTGAGGTGACAATGCCAATATATCGACAAACTCCTTGCTCGGCACACAAATCGGTGTACCAATTTTCACAATACCATTTTCGACCATTACACCCATGACAACGGGGCCACGACTGTTAAAGATGAACTGTGGCAGGGGAAGACGGCAATTGATTTAAATTCTTCAAAAAAAAGCACGAAAAAAATAATAATAATTTCATTTCAAACAATCTCAAACTTCGCTTTGGTTACCATATTTTTCAAAATAATTAACATTGCTGTTAAGTATTTTTTGGTGAGAGAACATCAAAAAGTGCATTTTCCATTAAAATGTGTAGCCCTCTATAGCACAAATTTGACACTAATATTGGAAAATGCGTCTTGTCATATCTTTACGATTGTATGTCTTTGGTCTGCTCATATTTGTCTTCGGTCGGAGCATGGGCGTAAATAAGACTCAGCTCACTATTTCAACGGGTGATGAAAATAGCTATCCCAGGTGACACCGCGCGGAGGTCAGTGTCCACAATTCAGATGAAAGAGGGACCAAGATACGCCTGGACTTCGCCATTTTAAAGCCAATCGGAGCCGTTGCTTGCTATCTATCATCCCCTACGCCACACTCCAATAGGCTTGGATTTTTTAAAAATTATTTTTGAGGGAAAAAATTATTGTGGCATTTATTGTGTATGCCTTCATGCCTGCCTACCTTTTTAATGAAGCGTGAGTAATAAATGTTTTTTCTTCTTCTTCTTTTTCTTTCTGATTGGAATTATCTACGAAACCCAATTTAAATGTCAGTCATGCCTTCAAAAGGCCAGAGAAAAAAACCAAAAAAAAAAAAATTCTAAACATACATGCAACAAATGTTGGAACACTTAGAGAATCTCCGAATCGGGTTAATGCTATAAATCTTCGATAGCAACAACAAAAACAATGTTGAGCATGCGCAGCACATATTGCTCGATTTTTATGTTATGTATTTTAATTTTTTGTTTGTGGGTACCTTAAGTGTGCCCCCATAGATTATGTTGGCTGTCAACATTTGTGGCTGTGTGTGTGTTTGCATGTCATCATAGTTCATTGAATGGTAAAAGGAGGGGGAGGGGAAAGGACACATACCTAATAATTATTATTTATTTAATTTTTCAGGTAGGGAGAATTTGGAAAAAGAATATTTTTATAAATCTCTGAAAAATATTTTTAAACCAGTGAGCGGAGCAGTATAGTCGGACGGGGCCGGCCATATGATACGCTACACAATTACCACAAAAAGCAAACTTTCTGTGGTTCTATATTCTGAGCCTGGGCAATATTTCGCGATATTTGCACTATCTTGACCGATTAGAAGTCTACAAATATTACTAATATTCTAATTACTTGTCCAGATTCACTTCACCCTTTATTTTATGAAGTTCGGCTATCAATTGTGGCCTATAAATCGGCTCAAAAAAAACACAAAAAATTAAGTTTTCGGTCCACATCATCCCAAAATTATTAAATGATCATCAACGAAAATTATAGGCGTTGTCCCTGACCATACCTGGATCCTCATGGAAAATTTCAAAGCGATCAGCTCTATATATGAATATGTAATCATATTTAAATATTTAAGTGTAACTCCCACATCCGGGTACATACGACAATATAATTGGTATCAATTTAAAGGTCAACCACTCAACTGGTCGGGTCTATGTCCTTCAGGAGTAAATATATACGCCATCGAAATCAAATTTTGTCATGTTTCACACAAAAGTCAGGGTCAATTTGACCCGCTAAATATTAACCGATCTTTATCAAAACAGGCATGCTTATTCTTTGGCCCGATTCCCTTCTCCCTGGTAAAGATTATTTTGAAGGTCATAACAAGGCGTGGATTTTTCTTGGTAGGCCCTAAAAATAACCTTTAAAAGTCCATGCCTTATGGTAGGCTCTAGGGGAGTTGCCAATCTCCTACTAGGCGCGTCTTCCCGGGTGGCGGATAAGAAGGAGGTCTCCATGATGTGCAATGTGAATCTGACCTAGGTCTCCTAGATCAACTTTTCTCTGCACTTCGTGGAAACCTTGGGAATCTTCGGATCCCCCGTGGACCAAAATGGATCGGGGTAATGCCCTTAAAAAATCAACTACGATGGGTCAAAGAAGAAGTAAAAAGAATAAAGTTACGGTGCAGGGAGTTAATAACCCAGTACCGACAGCAATCGTTGGTGAGGTCACAAGCCACGTGTCGTCGAGATCAAGCGATTGGGATCCGGCTGTTCTAGCTATGGATGCTTTGGCCATTGCAGATGTATCTGTTACAAGGGCATCAATTCAAAGCCAAAACGTTGACGAACCGGCTATTCCTTTGGTCAAGACTGATGAAAATCAGTCTCTGGCTGACAGGACTGTAGTTCTGGGAGGCGACGACCTACACGGGACTCTAAGCTCTATCCGCGATAGTCTAGAGGAGGCAAAATAAGGAACTCTTCGACCAGTTAGACAGACTGGTACCGGAAGAGCAATGTGGAGGGACTGCTACTGAATCTTACCCTAACTGATCTGATGATCTGGACACCACGGTGATCCCAGCCAAGTCTACACAGGGGGATTGCTGTAGCAGTAACGAAGGAAGCGCAGACCCTGTTGACGGACCAACTTCAAGTCTAACTACAACAGGTCATGTGTCGGCATCCGCCGACAAACTTCAGAGACAATCTGTCGAGACCCCAGCAACGGACAGCGGCTCAAAGGCTGGGAAGGCCCGAGAAGTAGCTTATGCGAAACATTACAAACGTGCTTTTTCGTATCTCCGCAAATTCGGGCGAGACGCGAATTTGATCTCTGAGAGGAGGTACACCTCATCAAGGGTAGTACGCCACAGGAGTAGTGCCAGCAGGAGTACGCCACACAGCGGCTCAAAGGTTGGGAAGGTCCGAGAAGTAACAGATGGTAAACATTACAAACGTGCTGTTTCGTATCTCCGCAAATTCGTGGGGCGAGACGCGAATTTGATCTCGGAGAGGGAAGTACACCTCATCAAGGGTAGTACGCCACAAGCAGCCCTGAACGCAATGCTGAATTTTAGGCCCCTGGGCCTCAGCATTAAGTGTCAGGCCGCGCGTAGCGCCCTAAGGCTGCAAGAACAAAACCTATGGCGAAGTTATACCTTTGGGCATGTCCGTATCTTGAACGAGCCAGGTATTACATTGGACCTACGCGTAAAACTGTCCTGAGATTTAACGATGTAGATGTTGTTATTCCTAGTAGAGACGACTGGAACCGAAGTAACCCTCCTCTGGACGGTCTGGCCTTCTATACACAGACGGATCCATGATGGAAGAAGGTACAGGAGCGGGCCTTGGAAGGCAGCGGAATTGATAAAAAAGTCTCGATGCAGAGGTCGTTGAACCGGTGACTATCTTTGTGGATAGTCAAGCGGCTCTTAAAGCAAATGTTGTTATATCAAATCTGAGGCCGTCCTCAAGTGTAGAGCAGCTTTGGAAGAACTTACAGCTATCGGTTGTGTTGGGTACCAGGACATTGTGACATCTCGGGTAATGAAAGAGCGGACGAACTAGCAGACGAGGAATTAAATCCACAGATCTAGCAACTGATGACTCAATCAAACCGCCCATATGCCATCTTTACCCGAACTTTGAGGCATTCTTCGACGAAAGAGCCTATGAACTTTGGCACAACGAACCTAGGTGCAACGTGTCAGGATCCATTTGGCCGACTCTGTCTACCAAAAGAACGCACTCACTGTTGAACCTGAGCAAAGCTGAAATTAGAGTGATGACATGACAGGGCTTTTACTAGTAAATGGGATCTTGATGCGTTGACGATCCCATGTAGACTCTGCGTTGACGAGGAGGAGACGGAGACAATTGAGCTCACAGGCGGCACAGACTAGTGGGTGCTCATTTTCTACCGAATCTTAGCTTCTTCTCAACAACCGAACCGGCTCTAATCTACAGCATAATTAGTAACCTAAAGGGGTTAGGAAAGTGTAACATTGACACGCAATATATCTTCTGTCTGATCTCTATAGACATCGACCTTATTCCAATCGTACCTTTTTTATATCTTTCTGTAAGCTTCTCATCCCTCTTTATTTCCCCCAATCTTCTCTCCCCTATATATCTGTCCTTATCTCTTTTCTTCTCGTGGATGATCACAACGGACCTAACGGTCTCAGAGTGCTGCAGCCACATAAGTGGCAAACCTAACCTATTGTAGGTTCTAACAAATAATTTTTAAATTATAGTTGGGGATTTTTTTGAAGAATGTTTTTAGTGGCGCCCAATTAATTTGGCTGCAGCCACATAAGTGACAAACCTAACCTATTGTAGGTTCTAACAAATATTTTTTAAGTTATAGTTGGGGGGTTTTTTAAAGAATATTTTTAGTGGCGCCCAATTAATTTGGGATATTTTTAAGAATATTTTCTTTTTCTTCTGAATTCTAATTAGGCTGCCTCTTGGTGTTTTTCCTTATAATTCCCTCATTAACTTATTACCCAATTCCCCACATTGCAACCAAAAAAAAAGAACCGTTTCTAGGTTAAACCCATCATTCCATGCCATGCGAATTCTAACAATTTAATAAAAAAAGAAGTTATTAAAAAAATTGTTTTTTAATTCTTTAAACTGATTACTTTGTGTGGGGAAATAAAAACCGAAGTGTTTCTGCATTCCATTTTGGCAATGGAAATAGTGGCTGCTACCGGTCACACGGAAAAACTGGTCGAAATTTCAAGAAAATCTTTAATTTGAGGAATTTTTTGTTGCACATCTAAATTATTTCAAATGTGCGGACAGGTTCGTAATTGCCAAGCAGAAGAAGTGACATTTCTGAGCAAAGCAGAAAAATAAATTCCGAAATCTTGTTTTTTGATATTTTCCTTAACTACTGTTTCTTCTTCGCATGTTTTTTTTTTACGGCGTTGCTGCGAACGTATGGATCTGGATGGACAAGTTTTCCTGCCTGGCTCTTTTTTCTCCTCCTTCGTCTTCATCGTTTTCTGAGTAGCATGTCCAGCTACTGCGTTATGTAGAATTTTAATGCATTTCTATGTAAACTGTAATTTTTTTTAATGTGCGACAGAGGGAATAAAAAATTTAGCCACGAAGAAGAAGAAAAAGTAAAGGCCAAGTTGTGCTGGACAAATGCCTGCCCCGCCATA
>NW_026880075.1:0-29507 GCF_032173495.1 Musca vetustissima
CCTTAATTCAATTGGTATGTTAGTTGAGAAATAAAATGGACCCATTAAGTTATTGTTCACAATAAAACGATCAAAAACACATATTATTGAACAAAAATAATTAATTTATTCTTTATGGTTTCGCCGAATTCTGCACTTTCAAAATTGCTGGTGTTGCATAACTATAGACGCACTTTTACAAAATTAGAAAAATTAATTTTTTTAAACTTCAATAAAATAAAATAACTTTTATAAATAATGGGTAGGGCCTCCCTTATTTTGAATACGTTCAAAAATTTTATCCATTACACTGTTGATCAAAATTATTCGCAAGTCTTCATCGATTGACCGCCATTCATCGAAAATCACTTCTTGGAGGTAAAATACAGTTTGGTATTGGAGGTTTTCGGCATAGACACGATGAGTCAAGATTCCACACATGTTCTCGATCGGATTCTGGTCGGAAATTTTAATATTTTTCGATTTTAACCATACTTGAGTATGGCGACTTTTATGAACTGGTGCGTTGTCCTGCTAAAAAACGAGTCCTTGATTGTTGCTACTTTCCCAAAATTGCAATAATTTGTCTTCCAAGACTTGAACGTACTCCATTGAATTCATCCGACAACATGGAAATGTCAAATAAAGCATTCCGTGGCTATAAAATGCTCCCAAGGTGGCGGTTACCGAAATATCGTTATTTCTTAATACGATATTTCGGTGGCGGTTCCTTAATGGCCTTGGGAGCATTTTATAGCCTTTATTTGACATTTCCATGTTGTCGAATGAATTCAATGGAGTACGTTCAAGTCTTGGAAGACAAATTATTGCCATTTTGGGAAAGTAGCAACAATCAAGGACTCGTTTTTTAGCAGGACAACGCACCAGTTCATAAAAGTCGCCATACTCAAGTATGGTTAAAATCGAAAAATATTAAAATTTCCGACCAGAATCCGATCGAGAACATGTGTGGAATCTTGACTCATCGTGTCTATGCCGAAAACCTCCAATACCAAACTGTATTTTACCTCCAAGAAGTGATTTTCGATGAATGGCGGTCAATCGATGAAGACTTGCGAATAATTTTGATCAACAGTGTAATGGATAAAATTTTTGAACTTATTCAAAATAAGGGAGGCCCTACCCATTATTTATAAAAGTTATTTTATTTTATTGAAGTTTAAAAAAATTAATTTTTCTAATTTTGTAAAAGTGCGTCTATAGTTATGCAACACCAGCAATTTTGAAAGTGCAGAATTCGGCGAAACCATAAAGAATAAATTAATTATTTTTGTTCAATAATATGTGTTTTTGATCGTTTTATTGTGAACAATAACTTAATGGGTCCATTTTATTTCTCAACTAACATACCAATTGAATTAAGGGTGCGTCTATAGTTATGATACGCAGTGTATATCAGTAAAAGTTGTAATGCCAAAATATCGGCCACTCTGCCACACATTTTAATGTAACCTCACACATTAATGATGCAATTTAATAATTTCCACTGTTTAGTGATGTTCAAAATGTTAATGATTTAACACATTTACTGTTAAAGAAGAGTGAGAAAATAACAAGATTAACACAGACGACACATCAACAACAGTAAAGAAATCAAACAAACAGAAAAAAACCACACACATGTTGCACAGTTAGAAGCGATGTTGTGACACCAAAGTTGTTTTACAACTTCATATCGCTGCATCATCGTCGTCTTCATCATCATCGTGAACGTTGTCGTGGACTTTTGACTGACACACATAAATAGTTTGTAAACGATGTCAAAAAAACAAAACCGACTTCCAGCGAGTTGGAGAAGAAAGATTGTGGTTTTACAGTCCAATGGACAAGTTTTTCGTAAACAGCATGAGGTCTGATGCCGTTAGAATCTGGTAATGTAAAACAATTTTAGATGTTTGGTGTTGCAACATTAAATCACAATCGAGAAAGATAAGATGTTTTTTTTTTTTTTGTTATTATCTTGAGTTTATTTTTATGATGTACATTGGTATTTCGTCACAATTCGGCGTAAGGGGGAACATTAGTAATAAACAAGTGAAAAAGCGTTAAGTTCGGCCGGGCCGAACTTTGGATACCCTCCACCATAGTTATACTGACAGATACATGCAATGAAAATATAGGGAACATACAAAAAAGTGGGCATATACCGATAATTCTACAAATCGTTTTATGTAAACCATTATGTACATCAAATACAAACTTCGGCAATTTTTAATGGGGGTTTTTCCTAAAATTCTGTAAGATCCAAACAGTGGACCGATATTGATAACGCATTGTAGAGTATAAAATCCTCAAACTACTGTAATTTAGATTACAAATTTATATGAGGCTATGCATAAAGGGGGACCAATATTGATTAAATTGTGTAGGAAATAGTGAATATGAATATGAGGGCTATGCCTAATTAATGACCGGTATATGTCAATTTTGAACCAAATATTGTAATTCTTTCCTTCAGGAGGTATCACTATATTGAGGATATGCCTAAACGACTGCCGATATATTTCATTATAATCATGTTTGAGTTTTTTTTATCACAATATCTTTAGAAGGCGGAATGCTTACAACAGATGGCTAAATAGTCTTTGTAGGGTAAAATTGACTATTCCCCGTAGCGACTACCCAACCGCAACACACGGAACAAATCAGATAACTATTTTAATATAAAAAAGGGGTTATATGGGGACTACCCTTAAAAAGCGGTGAATATTTATAATTTTTGGATTTGTTACCATATACGACTACAAAATACCAAATTTCAGCGAATTCGGTTGAAAACGCGCTCAAGAACCTCAAAATATCGAAAATTGGGGGTACCCTTATTTGGGGGCTACCCGACAAAATTGTCCTATATTTATAATTTTTAGTACAAAGATTTGCTATCCAATAACAACCCAAAGTACCGAATTTCAGCCAATTCGGTGAAAAAATCCGGTCAAAACCCCCCAAAAACTGGAAATGGGGAGGTACCAGGGACCGAAAATAACAGTTATTTTTTAAAATGCGAACAAAAAAATCTTCATGTTAGAGACATGGGACACTAATAGTGTCATATACCAATAGATTCGTACTGAGGAGCCCATTGAGGATATTGAGTGATCTTGAGAAAACACTCTCAGTTCCCATGTTAAGGATTATTTTTTAACGGAAAAAATAAACGTTGATTTTTAACTGTTAAAAATGATTTTTATTTTTTCCGTCAAAAATAAAAGTCTTTTTGCGATTTTTATTTTTTCCGTCAAAAATAAAAGTCTTTTTGGGACTTTTATTTTTTCCGTCAAAAATAACAGTCTTTTTGGGACTTTTATTTTTTCCGTCAAAAATAAAAGTCTTTTTGGGATTTTTATTTTTTCCGTCAGAAAATAAAAGTCCTTTTGGGATTTTTATTTTTTCCGTCAGGAAATAAAACTCTTTTTATGTAAAAAGTTTATACAACATGTAATCAGTTATAAAATTACAATTTATAAATCTCTGTCCTTATTACAATAAGTGTACACATCAGTAATCAAGATCAAAGGTAAAAAATATTTGTTATAAATTTTTAAAAAATAGTCTAGTGTACCAAATCATGAATATAAATTAAAGAATCATTCCCCTGACTATTAGGTCAAAGGTTATATAACTGGTACCAAACTCTATATGTTTATTTACGTAAAAAGACTTTTATTTTCTGACGGAAAAAATAAAAATCACAAAAAGACTTTTATTTTTGACGGAAAAAATAAAAGTCCCAAAAAGACTGTTATTTTTGACGGAACAAATAAAAGTCCCAAAAAGACTTTTATTTTTGACGGAAAAAATAAAAATCCCAAAAAGGACTTTTATTTTTGACGGAAAAAATAAAAATCATTTTTAACAGTTAAAAATCAACGTTTATTTTTTCCGTTAAAAAATAATTAATTAAAGTGGATTTTTTTTTATTTAGTTTACATAATAACAGTTATTTTTTACCTGATTTGATATATGATTTGAGTTATAACCGTTACAGTCCCTGGGAGGTACCCTTATATGGGGGCTACCAGAAAAAGTGGACCTATATATATATAATTTTTAGTGGGGAGATTTGCTACCCAATAAGAACTCGAAGTACCAAATTTCAGCGAATTCGGTTGAAAAACACGCTCAATAACTTCAAAATACCGAAAATTAGGAGGTACCCTTATATGGAAGCTATGCCTAAACGTGGACCGATATAGCCCATCATCGAACTTGACCTGCCTGCAGACAAAAGACTCTATGCAAAATTTTGGGGCTCTATCTCAATTCCTTTAGACGCTAGAGTGATTACAACAGACAGACGGACATACGGACATGCTTACTCGTCTTAGAATTTTACGCTCATCAAGTAGTGTCGGAAATGATTATTTCGATGCGTTACAAACGGAAAAACAAAACTAATATACCCTCCATACTATGGTGGAGGGTATAAAAATATATACTCGTATTAGAGTTTGTAAAATAATATACAAGAAAGAAAAAGAAAATGATCAGACGTCGATTTTCTACATTTAATTTTTTTAAGTTTTTAGAAATGATTATACTCTTATACACAACACAACCCAGTTAAGATGTTTTAAAAGTTTGTGTAGCTTAATAGTTTGTAACAACATGAAATCTTTGCTCTAGACCCACCATTTATGTCGATCATAAAATTTTGTCTAGATGAATCGATTTATCCACATTGTGTCCAGTATAATTTGTAATCAAAGTACAGATAGCAGGTATAAACATAGAGGCCACATATAGTTCTTGTTACTGTTCAGTTCAATATTGAACATTTTCGCATCACCAAGTGAGTGTATCGAAATACTTAAATTTATGTATGTGTTAAAATACCATGCACGGTCAAAAATTGACACTGGCTAATAGTTGAAGGTCTAATAAACAGGGTCATTGTGACACATAACATTGATGTCGTGCGGGAATTGACAATATGGAAAATAGGGACATCTTTGGACATTTCTTCTATTAGCATACCTTCAATATTGCATGAAGACTTGAACTGTAAAATATTTTTTGCTCTAAGACTCGTAATGATTGGTGTAAACTCATTTTGAAACAAGTACAAAACCACGCGTTGTTAACTTCTTCCTGGCCTATTTTATACATAAACCAGTAAGGAAGGTTCAAAAGTCGGAAGGGGCCGACTATATGATACCCTACACCACATTGGGTACATACAAGAGATGTTAATGTCTACAATATCCTGTAGATAGAACAGACATAGGATCTTTTGATTGAATCGAGCGAAATTAAATGTGCTATCTAGATAGATATTTGAGCCAATACACATACCATTCAGAAATCAATGAAGAATTGTATTCAAATGGGCTGATATATATATATATATATATATATATAAAAATGGAGCACAAAAAATGTATACTAACGCATTAATTGAGAACGGCTGGACCGATTTGACTCAAAATTTTGAGAAAAATCCGTGAAAATCTTGCAAAAAAATATTTTAAAGAAACGGCTGGACCGATTTGTCTTAAAGTTTCTTTTAGTAGTCTGTAATTAAAGTAGAAAGGTTTTAATGAAAGAACATTTTGAGAAAAATCCGCGAAAATGTTGCAAAATATATTTTGAAAGATTTTAGCATTTCCACACATTTTATATCGAACCTCTATGGCTTCATCTCTTCGTAGTTCTTTTTGGACATATTTTGGTCGAGAATGGGCTGCGTATATCTTTAAGTAATTGTCAATTATGAAAAATTCTCAAAATATGTTATTCTACAATTATCTATATAAAATAGAAACAATTTTGTGTATGTTACCAGTAGACGCAAAAAAAAATGAACAGTAACATAGACTATATAATCTTCCAAAATTCCGCGTGGATGCAGAGTTGTAGCATCAATAGTGGTCACACCTCAAAATATATGTACATTTAATATCTTTAGAACGGTAATAGACACCGTCTTCAAAATTTGTCTGAATAACGTTGGTGTAAATACACATCATCCATTCAAAAATGAGCGTGGGTTGATTGGGGAAAATGCACTCCCCGTTGCTCTTAAATAATTTACATACAGCGAAAATAACATTTTTTGTTTGATTAGTCAAAAACCGCTCAACAGATTTGACTGAGAATTTTACAGCACCTCATGCTACCCGATAGAAAAAAATTGAGTAAATTGGTTACAAATACGCATCATCCCTATGAAAATTGGCGTGATACAATGGACGGAATTTACTCAGAATTGAATTTAATTTATCTATACATGAACAAAGAAACACTTTTGGTTGTAGACACAAAAATCGCTGAATAGACTTTGCAGAAATTTTCGAAGTCAGTCATGCCATCCCATGGCAGTAAGATATGCAAAATAAATTTTCAAAATTCCGCGATGACGAAGAGCATCAACCGTAATCATACCTTTGACCTAATATTAATTTTCTATGCACATATCTGAATATCTTGAATAAATATGTTCATAAACGTATGTATGATACTCTGATAACGCATCCAATCTTAAATGACCAGGAAGTAAAATTTGGTAAAAATCAGAAATTTTCGACTCATAATTTTTTGTCCTATTATCAGTAGATTATTATCAGTAATTATAATAGCTACCAGTTCAGTAATTACTCCAACGTCTACTGCTTTCCGTCTCTCCATTGTCATATTCATACACATTGGAATAATATTTGTGTAAAATGAAAAATTGTTGACATAATATTTTTACATTTTGTCATTTTGAAAAAAAATCAGCTTTTGAACATTTTTTGTTAATTTTAATAATTCTACCACCATTGGCGAAAACGAACACGAATTCAATAAAAGTATTATAATAGCTACCAGTTCAGTAATTACTCCAACGTCTACTGCTTTCCGTCTCTCCATTGTCATATTCATACACATTGGAATAATATTTGTGTAAAATGAAAAATTGTTGACATAATATTTTTACATTTTGTCATTTTGAAAAAAAAAAAATCAGCTTTTGAACATTTTTTGTTAATTTTAATAATTCTACCACCATTGGCGAAAACGAACACGAATTCAATAAAAGTATGCATCAGCAATAATTGGGAGATATCCAGAAGCAAAATGCGGATGATGGATTATACTAAAACTAAAACTATTTATTTCAGTTAAGAACATGATACAACCATGAGTTAAGAAGAAGACTAAATCTAAGTTCGTTAAAAACAATACAATGTGAAGGGATCCCAGCCATAGAATGGGAAATCACAGAGAATACAGACATAAAGGTAGGTGGTAATGGGAATGGAGGATTTTATTGGTCTTTGAACGATTAATGCAAAACATGTGAATATTGTAGAAAATATATTAGTGTATAATCCTATTGAGACAAATCAAGCTGTTTCAAATAACGTATACCTTAACTAGCTGCTACGGTATTAGTTCTGATACATTACACTTCGAAATATATATAGTCGAACAGTAATTGGGACTACTATGATACCTATATCAATCAATCAATCCTATCAATAAATAATAGCATTTAAACTAAATACAAATAGTTTTGCACCTATGTTACTCACTTTAGTAGGGGCAGCGAAGCGCCACGGGTCCAGCTAGTATATATATATATATATATATACATATATAAGACCTATTTCAAAATATGAACCGATTTCAACAAACCAAATTTTGCTCAATCATACAAATATTGGGAGTTTGGTGTATAATTCACAAAAAAATCGGACGAAACTATATATGGGAGATATATCTAAATATGAACCGATTTTAACAAAACTTCGCAGACATCACTCTGGACCTAATTCTGTACTGTGTGCAAAATTTTGTCCCAATCGGACAAATATTGGCAGTTTGGTGTATCATTTACAAAAAATCGGACGAAACTATATATGGGAGCTATATTTAAATCAGAACGATTCTAACAAAACTTTGCAGACATCAATCTGGACCTAATTCAGTACTCTGTGCAAAATTTTGTCTCAATCGGACAAATATTGGTAGTTTGGTATATCATTCACAAAAAATCGGATGAAACTATATATGGGAGCTATATCTAAATCTGAACCGATTTTCTCAAGTTATGGTTCGTCCTTGGGCCAAATAGGTGAACTGTGTCAAATTTCATCCAAAGCGCATAATAAATGCGAACTGTACTTTGTTCACAATATTACATTGACACGCGTAAATCAATTTATACCATAGACAGACGACAGCCTTTATTTGCATTAACAATTTCTTAATTTGAATTAATGTTTACCCCTGACAGACGAGAGTTTCTGCATTTACGAAACAGTTTTTTGCTTCAAAACAATTGTTTGTCTGTGTGTATGATGAACATTTTATACATTTGTTTCGATACTTCTCGGGATTACATCTTTAGGAAGTAGATACATGACATAAAGGAGGAGTAGCAACGATGATCTTTGCAAAACAGCTCCCAATTTAAAAAATGGTTGAAAGTTGCCTTCATTTCTTATTTTTTTTCATAAATGTAAATAAATTTGACAAGAAACATATAATTTTCGACAGCATTGCCATATTGAAATTGTCTAATTCAGTATAAATTCAGTTTGATTTTGTGCATTAAAAACACATAAAAATGAGGATAATGTACAAGTTAATTTGAATTAAGGCTGTTAATGCAAATTAAGGCTGTCGTCTGTCTAGGCTATTAGAAAGTGATTCTATGCATATTCTCAAAAGGAACCATGAATCTATCTCGATTCCTTTTGCCTGTTACAAACATATGCACAAAGACATAATACCCTGTACCACAGTATGGTGAATGCTATAACAAAACTCCATACTATGTTGGAGGGTATAAAAAAAATAAAATCTCAAAACCCCAAATAGTGGTCTGATATTGATAACGCATGTAACATGGTAGAACATGTGCATCCTCAAAACTATTTGCAATTTGGAGGGCGAAGTTATATGAGCCTATACCTAAAACTGACCAATATTGATTACAACGTATTACCAAACAAATGCCTAATTGAGGACCGATATAGGACCTTCACGCAATATATTAAAAATACCGAAAATTATTAGATATAATTATGTGGGGCTAGGCCTAATTGCCGATATAGTTCATTCTCGAACCCGACGTTCTAGTTTTTTATTTCGATATCTCTCAAAGGTTGAATGATTACAACGGGTGACATAATAGGCCAAATAAATATATTAGAATTCCATGCTTTGTATGGAAATAGCTTTAAGTTCAGTCGCCTAAAGTCTTCAAGTGGGAACTAAATCAAACCATAAATTGGCATACATAGTTTTTGGAAGGAAGATGAGATCCTGGAAAATCGTGCCCAAACGCACCAAAATACAGAATGGAGGGTAACGGTTATATGGGCGAAACATGGGTCAAGTTTGATAATGTTTGGTAGGGAATTTTCTACTCAATGAGAATGCACTATATTAAATGGCTCCCAAATTGCTTGAAACAAGCTCCCTAAAATAAGCGGCTTCCCAAAAATGTGGAAAAAATTTCTTTCATTTTGGATGACCTTCGTCTCTTAGCGGAGTCGACCACGATTTAATTCATTCAAAATTCCAAACTTGTTATTGTAAGTGAAATAGTTAGACTCTTTAGTTGCTGTAAGTGAAATAGTTTCTTTCTATTTCAGAACAATTTTAGTTGTCGTAATTGAAAAAGATTTGTGTTTAGTTTATACTCGAGTTATATATTTTCCCTATGCCTATTGTTATATAATAAATATTTTGATAAAGCGTCGCTTTACGTTGATTTACAATAAAAAAAGATTTCTGATAGTTATTTAATTTCGTTTATTTCTATTTCAGATACAATGGCAGTGCAACGGATTCCTCTCGCCTTAAAGAATATGTAAATGATCACCCTTGAGTAGCAAACAATAAAATATTCAACCGGAAACAATCACGAACTTACTACAAGAAATTTGTTTGACTTAATTGATTTTTAAAGACTATAAAAAGTAACCAGAAGAAAGTATCGAAGAGAAACAACACATTTGGCAGCAAAGCTGCAAGCAAAAAATTCTTCTTTTGGCTATTGTGATAAACTAACTTTTCGGATACATATTATTCGGTAGCACCCAAACGTCTAGGCGACCATACACAACATCTGTCGATTTACAAATATCCAAATCGAAAGAAACCACAAAGTTGTGCGGCTGGCATGCAGCACACCGCGTGTGCCAACGCTTCATTTCATTTCGTCTCATTAATCATAAGTGTGTTAAGAACTCGGTAAAGTTTTGCACAGAAAAAACGACATAAATCAGCATGACATCGTTACGTTTGATGAATATTCTAGCTATGGCCATAATGGCAGTTGTGGTCATCCTACCATCTCAGCTGGATGCCTATTATACACAAAATACAGGTAAGTTATGGAGGTGATCAAAACACAACACAAGAAAACTGAAAATTTTAAATGTCTTCCCAATTAGTAAATTTCATATAACATATTTTTGTGAGGCTATTAACAGCTATTTAATGGTAATATGAACACATCTGCAATGTTGATTATTGAAAAGTTTTCTAAAAAGGTATTTGAAAACCATAGATATACTGACAGGTAATAGGAATGAAAATATAGGGAACATACCAAAAAGTGGACCTATACCGACATTTCTAAAAACGTTTCATTGGACCAAATCCGTTTCAAAAAATTTAGATTTCATCCAAACTTTTTCCATCTTATTATTTCTTCTAACCTTAGTTCAAATTTGAAAATGGGGAATATCGGTCCACTTCTTCTGGAACCTCCATAAAGGGGCTAGGTACCATACGTTCTACTTGTTTATCTCGATATCCTCCACAGGTGAAATGATAACATCAGAGACTTAGAACCAAACTCAAAACGCGGAAGAAATCAGATAACCATTTTAATATAAAAAGGGGGTTATATGGGGACTACCCCAAAATGGGGGCGAATATTTCTAATTTTTAGTAGGGAGATTTGTTACCATATACGACTACAAAACACCAATTTGCAGCAAATTCGGTTGAAAAACGCGCTAAATAACCCCAAAATACCGAAAATTTGGGGTACCCTTATATGGGGGCTATCCGAAAAAAATGGACCTATATTCATAATTATTTTCGGAGACATTTGGGACCTATTAAGAACTCAAAACACTAAATTACAGCTAATTCGACGGAAAAATACGATCAAAATCCCAAAAATATTGAAAATTAGGAGGTACCGTTATATGGGGGCTACCAAAAAAAGTGGACCTATATTTATAATTTTTTGTGGAGACATTTAGTACCCAATAAGAACCCAATGTAGCAAATTTCAGCGAATTGGGTTGAAAAACGCGCTTAAGAACCCCAAAATACCGAAAATTTAGGGGTACCGTTATATGGGGGGTACCAGAAAAAATTGAGCTATATTTATATTTTTTAGTAGGGAGATTTGGTACCCAATTAGAACTCAAAGACCAAATTTCAGCGAATTCGAATTCCATACTATTGTATGGAATTTATTCAAAATTTCAATTTATTCAAAATTTCTGAAAAGCGCAAACGAAAGAAAATCTAGAATTCGGAGGAACAATTAAAAATGTTTGTGATTTTATTTTCATGAGTCGGTACCTAAAAAACTACCATTTTGTGATTGACAAAATGTACATATAATTTCAAAACTCAAGGGATATTGATTATTGAATAAAAACAATTTAATTCCTTCGAATGTATTTCTTCGGATGCTTTATTCCTTTATACGAAGTTTACCAAACCCATAAGTGCCATCGGCCTACGAAATTTATGTTATTTCTTAAATTCGTATTCAGATTTGATTCAGATTTTGTAACAGTACTACAATGTCCAAAGTCTAGACCAAATCACATATTCAATTCCTTTCATATGTGGGAAGTATTCAAATACCACATGAGAAGTATGGATCAAATCGGGATATTTGTTCGTATGATTTAATATTGTTTTATACCCTTCACTATGAGTTATAGTGTGTATAAATTTGTCTTGAACGGTGAATAAAATATTTGCAGGACCCAAATATACCCATTACCACACTTTTGTACAGAGTATTATGTCTTTGTGAATATCTATGTAATAGGCAAAAGGAACCGATATAGACCCCTGGTTCCATGGTCGCATTTATTATCAAAATGAGTTGAAATTTTGCACATATAATTTATTTGCTCCAAGGAAGAACCGTGTTGAAATTGATGAAAATCGGTTCAGATGTAAATATAGCTCCCATATATTTTTGTCCGACTTTAAGTAAAAGCTGCACCAGAGAGTCGAATTTAGGCCGATTGCCACAAAATTTTGAACAACGTACTGAAGTTAGATATAGCTTCCATATCAGATTTGGACCACCAAACACATAAAGTTAGACCGATTAGCACACAATTTTGTACAACATACTGAATTTATAGTAGTCTAGCATCTGTCAAGTTTTGTTGAAATCGGTTCAGATTTTGATATAGCTTCCATACATATTTTCGTCCGAATGTTAGTAAGTGGTGCACCTAAGAGTCAAATTGAAGACGATGGACACAAAGTTTTGCACAACATACTGAAGTTAGGATAGCCTAAATTGTTTCAATTTTTTTTGAATCGGTTCAGATTTAGATATATCTCCCATATAAAATTTCGTTCGATTTTAAGTAGATGGTGCCAAAGACCCAAAGCTAGGACGATTGGCACAAAATTTTACACAACGTACTGAAGATTGGCATATCTTCCATATCAGATTTGGATATATTTTCGTCCGATTCTACGTAAATGGTGCACCTCATGTTTGTTACATTGACACCAAATTTTGCATGGCGTACAAAATTTCGTTTTGTAATTGTGTTTTATAGAAATGCATACATAGGCCACATATGCTTTCGACCAACTTCATGTTAATTGGGCTCCAAAATAATCAATGGGTGTCCAATTGAGCTTTGCTTTAATTCGAATTACATTATTTTGTCTTTGTAAAAAAACGACTCTATATCTTTCCAAATGAAAAATTTAGTATAGGATGCAGAATGGCATGTTTATGGATTGATCTAAGTCGGTTCACATTTACATAAACATTACATATTTTAGTTCATCCAATTTCATGTTAATCGTCCTTAAAATGCGATGTCTTTTCGTCATCGAATCGAAAATGATCGTATATTTAGAAGAAGAAGCAGACCTGATCTACTGCAATTCTGTAGAAGTAGCAGACCTGACCTATAGGAATAGAGAAGAAGCAGTACTGACCTTATTTTGGTTTATAGAAGAAGAAACAGTCCTGTGTGTTTGTGTAGGAGAATTCTATTCTATATAGGGAAGAGACATGATCTTCTTCTATATTAGAGAAGAAGGACCATACCTGAACGTGACCTTGCCTTCTATTATATAGAAGATAATATAGATCTAGCCTTCTTCTGTTCCTACATTCTATACAACAACAAGAAGGTAATGTTTTTCGCGAATTTGTAATATAATGAGTCCGAATCTTGATGTATTATATTATAATAGCTAATATATCCTATTAAAGCGTCCCTTTCTTCCAAAAAAATTAATCAAAACTAATGCTGTAAACCCAAAACCCAAATTCTCATTAGCCGTGTACTGATTAGATCAGTAGACTCGCACCCTCCATCATAGGACATTATTCTATTACTTGACTAGAAATCTTCAACATAAGCGGTCAACAATATACATGGTTCTTCTTCATTAGTCGTTGCTGATAAAAAAAATTTCAATGAAATTCCTAGCCATTACCACCAATTTCATTACCTTGAAATATCTTCCAGTGACTCTGAGAACTATTGTATCAAAATGCACCATAGTCTGTTCCGCACCACCTATGGTAATTATTATTACCAAGTCATTGAAGTTCTTAAGGGTGTGGACCATATCGCTACTCGCCGAGATTGTGCCACAATATCATGGGTCATGTCTATGTAGGAAGTGACTTGTGCTATTTTCTCACAAAAGGTATTGATGTACAATGGCTTATTGTACCGCTTCAATTCAATTCAATTAAATGCCAGCATTCCTAAATATTTACGAATATTGTACCCTACACCTCACTGTGGGAAAAGGTTGTATGGCATTGTGCATTTGTATATATTATAAAGAATACCCTTAGCTATTTTTGCCAATATGCTTAAAATAACTGTCCGCAAGTTAGTTATACAAAGTAAAAGTCGTTATTATTATTCAATTGTGAAATATATCTTCTGGACGGGACCAGCTATATGATACCCTACACCATACAAGAGGTGCTCCTAAGAGTACGAACGAAAATATATTAGTTCAGTCCTATTCGGCACGATATGAAAAAATGCGCCACACTCGAACAAACCATTAGTGTTTGGGGCATGATGCGAGCTTTATATAAAACTTATGGGTCCGTCGAAGTAATATTGTGGATCTTGAAGATGAACCAAATCCAGCAAAAGTTGTTTATGGAAGAAGATTGACAACTTTTCCTATGTTTGCCTGAAGTCTTCTGTCAAAAAAAAAAAACATCGACAGAAGACGGATTACTGCACATCATGACTAGTGATGGGCAGTGGGTAAATACGCAAAGAGTAAATTGGGTAAAAAACAATTTGTGGGTATTTAATATATTGTCTCGCTTATACAACACCCTTACACCCTATTTACGGGTTTCTGTATCAAATCGATTTAATATGGATAGTTTTACAATACTATAAAAACGTGGGTAAATACCCGAGTATTTACCCAAAAAATGGGTATAAACTCATTAACTGGTAAACCAATTGACATAGGCGGCCCAAATTTGGCTTACATGTTTTCAATGTCAAAGCTAATAATGATATGGGTCTCTGGGTACAAGTTTTGGTATATCCCCCATATAACCGTACCTTCCGATTTAAGTTTTTGTTTTTTGTATATTAGCCACATTTAACAATCAAATTGGCTGTTGAGAGTTCTCTGTGCCAAATTACCAAAGGTACCAAATATACATGCAGAAATTTGTCGATGTTGGTCAATGTTTTCTGGTAGCCCTCATACAAAGATACCCCTATTTTGAATATTTACCCGAATGTTGGGTATAAAAACATTTACTGGTGAACCACTTGATGCAGACTGTCAAACATTTCACTCAAATGTTTTTACTGTTAAAGCGAATATTGTTAACACTAGAAAGACTGGAATTTTGTATATACATATATTGCCTAAAATCGGTCAAAATTACCTCATTCTGAAAGAATTTTTATTGTGTAAAGAAATTTTTTTAAACTTATTTTTAATATTTTTTACATTATATACAATCATACAAAACTTTGTCATTATTTGTTTTCGGTGGGAGGGCTTTTCAGTTGCCCTTTTTAAAAAATAAGAGCGCTGACAAAATGTTCGAAAAAGAGTGTGTTTACTCTACGAGTGAAATCGACTGGAAATATAATTTTTTTTTTCCAATTTGTGCGTTCGTTTGTGTTTCTAGAGTAGCAAACGGTTTTCGAAGTTGTTGTACTGATCTGGTCATATATGGAATGTACTATATACAATAATAAAAGTAGTTTGATTATTTAATATTTCACAAGAAGTTAAAATGACCGATTTTAGGCAACATAGGTATAGCACATGTGAATACGGGGAATGAAAGTAGTGTTGGCGGTTTATTTGGGATGCCATTTGTATTTTGTTTTTGCAAAATAGTCAGGCTGAATCCTAGTTTGTTCTTTTTATAAAAAACTACTATTTATTAGTGGGGAATGTATGGCATTGTTTGCCGAGGGGTAAGGCAGGGAAGACTATAGTTTCGGATCACGCCACTGATTCTCATCAGTTCACTTAGTTTTTTGTTGGGATATTCTCCCCAGAAGCAACTGCTTCTATACAAAAAACCTTTCATACCCAAATGTCTCTTGTAACAAAGCGAAGTACTTAGCTGACCAACGACATAAACTGCATGAGAATTTCGCTGGAGCCTCACTTCGAGGTTAACAAGTCATTTACAAACAATACTACACCTTTCCCACTGTTTTTTTTACAAATGATACGATCAATTTGGCTGCAATTTGGCACACATAGTTCTCTAGTACCAAATATTCAAAAAATTATCGACTTAGGTCAACGTTTTCTGTTAGCCCCCATATAAATGTACTCCTTTTTGAGTATTTACGCAAAAATGGGTAGAAACCCATTAACTGACGAACCTCTTGAGGCAGCCTGCAAAATTTGGCTCAGATGGTTTAATATCAATATAACTACTGGTATGGAAAATTGAGTCTTTGGGTTTTGTGTCTAATTAAATTGATTATTCTGATCAATTTGTGTTTGATTATTAAGACGTTTATTGTTTCTATTACTATCTTATTGGATTTCTCCCACATACTTTGAATCCGTTGAATGTTCTCTACTCGGCATTATTGTGTTAATTTTATGCATAACTATTCACCAATAAAAAATGTTTTATTGATGGCACACAATGAATTCCTAATGATCTCCAATAAAAGAACAAATCTATCAATTTAACACATTGTTCGGAACTTTCGTTTTCAAGTTGTTTATTTTTAGATTTTTTTATGGAGAAAAATATAAGAAATGATTATCTTAAATTATAAACATTTTAAAATCATTTGGGTATTTTTTTATTAAACTATGCATCTTATTATGATATCTCACATCTATTGAGACCTCGAAATAATATAGAAACTAATAAAATCTAGAACTTAGAAAATAGGCCATCATTTCCCTGTGAATTAATCCTAATTCTCCGCATTGAGGTTTTCTAACCAGTGTGAACCCCGAAAGACCGAATTATCGCCCCTATTCTGTATTGATAATTTTATTATTGCTTTATTATAGCTCATTGTGCTGGATCGAAATGACAAGTAAAATGTGGATTGCCATAGAAAATCAATAAATAAATAGAAATCAATTCAATGCTGATCTGTAACCATTTCGAAATGAAATGAATGGTTCGTCAATGTAATATTATACAGCCATTAAAAGTCATCTCTATTGGTTGTAATTAAATTAATTCAGGGTGAAAGTTTGCTTTACTAATAAAAACCGAATTCAAGTACTTTAAACAAACGTCATCAGAATATCCCAAAGGAAAAAGCAACCCAATATCAATGATACTTATAAAATGATAAAAGAGCAAGAAATAAAAAAAAACACAACAACAAAAAAAACATTTTATTAAGCCTTTCGTTATTTCGTTTTTTTTTTTTTTTTTTTTGTTTAGTTCATTGAATCGCTGAAAAGACATTAACTTAAATAGTCATTAGATGGGCCGAAAGAATCGACTGCCTAAAGTCACAAACAAAAGAGCAAAAATTATACAACAGAATATCAGCGGGATAGCTAGAAAGAAAGAAACCTTTCACAAAGCAAGTCAATACTAAATAAGTATCGCTTGCTTTACCTCAATTATTTCTTTTTACAATTTTGAACTTTTTTTTTTTTTGCTTAACAAAAGGGTATTTATTCTTATAAAAATGGGACAGAATAGAAGAGGATAAGAATATCATTTTTCATTTGCTTTTTTGCCTTTTCGCAATTGATTTTAAATTTTTTTCCAAGGTAGTGCTTTTGGGATCTAAGGTGAAGGTTTCTTTTTTTAGTTCAAAGTTAAGGTTTTTGATGTACACCGTTCTAAGTCTGCGGGATATATCCAAAGTTGGTAAGGTTAAATAGGTTATATGTGCCGAAATGATGATAAATGTAGAAATAAATCAACAGAAATGTGTAGAAAGAATCCTCAGAATACGAGAACATTTTTTTAAACAAACAAGTAAGGCCACTTTTGGTACATTCAACAGATGAATCCTAACAGACTCCACATTTTTAAAGGACCAGCAAAATGAAATTGGATCCATATACAGTGGTGGTCACATAATTAAAACATTTACTGTGGTAAACATTTTTTGATCAGCCCTCGATTCGTTTGAAGTATTTTTGAAAATTTTTTAATTCAGAACACTTCGATATACTGCACTTAAGAGATTTAGTGTGAAAATGGAAAATTATTGCATGCAATTTTTCCGTAAATAACGGTTCTTATGAAAATACATCGACTTTGAAGTGGCCACATAATTAAAACATTGTGTGATTTTTTACTTTACTGCGTTTTTTTGAAAATATTTTTAAAAAAGCTCTTTAATTTAGTTAAATTATGTAAACTAAGCACCGATAAAATCATTTACTGATAATTTTTTTTGAAAAAATCTGTAAAATCTATAAAAATTGCCAAAAATTTGTACAGTACACCTTACATTCAGAAAATAACCTTTATTATAGAAAATAAAGGTCCAAATGCACCAGAAATTGCTAGAATTAGTAGAAAACAATAAATAATTCTCAAAATAAATAAATATTTGAAATAAAAACACAAAAAATGGGAATTAATCTAAAAGAACGATTCAATTTCGATAGCCTTTATTGAAGAAGGCCAGAATATTTTTGCAGTATGTGAGAAAATATCGATTGATATTGGCATTTATTATATCAAATCGATTGTTCGAGTAGTACAGAATATATTTTATCAAAAAATATACCAGTCACAACAGAAAGAACAGAGATCAACGCATATGTTGACGAGTAAAAGTTTCTGCCACACAGCAGCATTTTTGATGCTCAACACAAGACTTTAAATATTTGTCAAATTGTAAAATGTTTCTTTCTTTTAGGCTAAAATAGATTAAATGGGCATTATTCTACTCAAAAAATATTATTTTGGAAAAATATTGTCATGTTCAATAGATTTTAAGGGTCAAGAGTTAACCATCAAACATGCTGCTGTGCACCAGAAACGTTTTCTCGTCAACATAGGTGTTGATCTCTGTTCGTTCTGTTGTGACTGATATATTTTTTGATGAAATATGTTCTGTACTACTCGAACAATCGATTTGATATAATAAATGTCAATATCAATCGATATTTCCTCACATACTGCAAAAATATTCTGGCCTTCTTCAATAAAGGCTATCGAAATTGAATCGTTCTTTTAGATTAATTCCCATTTTTTGTGTTTTTATTTCAAATATTTATTTATTTTGAGAATTATTTATTGTTTTCTACTAATTCTAGAAATTTCTGGTGCATTTGGACCTTTATTTTCTATAATAAAGGTTATTTTGTGAATGTAAGGTGTACTGTACAAATTTTTGGCAATTTTTATAGATTTTACAGATTTTTTCAAAAAATTTTATCAGTAAATGATTTTATCGGTGCTTAGTTTACATAATTTAACTAAATTAAAGAGCTTTTTTTAAAAATATTTTCAAAAAAACGCAGTAAAGTAAAAAATCACACAATGTTTTAATTATGTGGCCACTTCAAAGTCGATGTATTTTCATAAAAACCGTTATTTACGGAAAAATTGCATGCAATAATTTTCCATTTTCACACTAAATCTCTTAAGTGCAGTATATCGAAGTGTTCTGAATTAAAAAAATTTCAAAAATACTTCAAACGAATCGAGGGCTGATCAAAAAATGTTTACCACAGTAAATGTTTTAATTCTGTGACCACCACTGTACATGCAATTCTGCAACCTATACTAATTTTTTCATTCGGTCAGATAAAGAAGCTATATCTAAATCTGAACCGATTTCAGGAAGTTTAACACACATCATTCTTGCCCTAATTCATTATATCTAAATCTGAATCGATTTTCATGAAACTCAGCACACATCATTCAAGATCTAATTCATTGCGCTGTGCCAAAGTTCGTGCTAATCGAAAGATATATAGGGACTTTGGTACACCATTTACATTAAATTGGACGAAAATATATATGGGAGCTATATCTAAATCTGAACCGATTTTCACCAAACTCAGCACACATCATTCTGCACTAAATACCGAACGCTCTGCCAAATTTCGTGCAAATCGAATGATATATAGGGACTTTGGTGCACCGTTTACGTAAAATCGGACGAAACTATATATGGGAGCTATATCTAAATCTGAACCGGTTTTCACCAAACTCAGCACACATCATTCTGCACTTAATACAGAACGCTCTGCCAAATTTCGTTCAAATCGAATGATATATACGGACTTTGGTACCACATTTACCATAAATCGGACGAATATATATATGGGAGATATATCTAAATCTGAACCAATTTTCACGATACTTAGCACACATCATTCTTGACGTAATTGAATACGATATGCTAAATTTCGTGCAAATCGAATGATATATAGGGACTTTGGTGGACCATTTACATTAAATCGAACGAAACTATATATGGGAGCTATATCTAAATCTGAACCGATTTTCATGAAACTCAGCACACATCATTCTAGGCCTAATTTATTACGCTATGCAAATTTCGTGCAAATCGAAAGATATATAGGGACTTTGGTGGACCATTTACATTAAATTGGACGAATATATATATATATATATATATATGGGAGCTATATCTAAATCTGAACCGTTTTTTCCCAATTTCAATTTTTCATGGAGGCGACTACTAGGCGGACTTGTACAAGGCGTGGATTTTTTAAAGAATATTTTTTCATGGAGGCGACTACTAGGCAAACTTGTACAAGGCGTGGATTTTTTAAAGAATATTTTTTCATGGAGGCGACTACTAGGCAAACTTGTACAAGGCGTGGATTTTTTAAAGAATATTTTTTCATGGAGGCGACTACTAGGCGGACTAGTACAAGGCGTGGATTTTTTAAGGAATTTTTTTTCATGGAGGCGACTACTAGGCGGACTTGTACAAGGCGTGGATTTTTAAAGAATATTTTTCATGGATGCGACTACTAGGCGGACTTGCACAAGGCGTGGATTTTTTAAAGAATATTTTTCATTGCGGCGACTACTAGGCGGACTTGTACAAGGCGTGGATTTTTTAAAGAATATTTTTCATGGAGGCGACTACTAGGCGAACTTGTAAAAGGCGTGGATTTTTTTAAGAATATTTTTCATGGAGGCGACTACTAGGCGAACTTGTAAAAGGCGTGGATTTTTTTAAGAATATTTTTCATGGAGGCGACTACTAGGCGAACTTGTAAAAGGCGTGGATTTTTTAAAGAATATTTTTTCAGGGACCTATACAAGGCTTGGATTTTTTAAAGAATATTTTTTCAGGGACAAGGTGTGGATTTTTTAAAGAATATTTTTACAGGGACCATTATAAGGTGTGGATAGTTTAAAGAATATTTTTTCAGGGACAAGGTGTGGATTTTTTGAAGAATATTTTTACAGGGACCATTACAAGGTGTGGATAGTTTAAATAATATTTTTTTCAGGGACCATTACAAGGTGTGGATTCTTTATAGAATATTTTTTCAGGGACCATTACAAGGCGTGGATTGTTTAAAGAATGAATTTTTCAGCGCAGCATGTTATCCTTCATACACTTTATCTTCGTTATTCCTCTCCATCATTTCCTAGCAATGAATGAATGTTACAAAGAAATTAAGTCAAGCATCCATTTGTTTTCATTTCTCATAAAAGATGGTCGGCCAGTCCAATAAACATAACCTAACCCACTCTTCATGCCAACACACACCGTGTAGCTCATATCTATGTATGTATGTAGTGGTGTCGGTAAAAAACTAATTAATGAAATACTTTAAATTTATTACATTTACAACAATTAATTTCCGGCTGTTATTTATCTTAACCGAGAGCAGAACGAAGTTAATGATGCACACACGTAAGGAATATCTTCATATTCATGGCTGGCGATTGAAACTAATGGCAACATCCACACTGTAGCCAGATGGTCAAGTATTAAAACACATTCCATGGTATTGTCCATTTAAATGGTTTAACAAACTACTGTCACATAGCAGGTTGATGGTTGATCACTTTAAAGAGCCAACCGGGTAATAGCCATCAGTTTAACATCCCACAAGATTTTTCACTTCAGACAATGGCTGCTGATAATTGAAGTTGCAGTCGAATGTGAGAATATGTGAACAACCTAAGCCGAAGAAGAATTTGTGTGTGTGTCTGCTCCGCATAAATGAATGACTTTCGATGAACTTTTCTTGGAAATTTCACTTTTATTTACAGCAGCCGACGGTCAGGTTTCTTATCAGCAGCCATTGTTGTTGGTAATAATTAATTGTTTTGTTTTAGATGTTTTGTTTCGTTATTGTGTGTGCTTTTTTAAGAAAAAATATCTGACCTGCCCTAAAGCAATGGAAACGAGATTGAAAGTTCTGATTTTCACAATGAAAGTGGTTGTTTAAAGTTACATAGTCACATACATGTTGGTTTGAACTTTACAAGTATGATGGGAATTTCTGGAACAATTAGTATTTTATCCATTGTTATGCGAAGAAGATGATAGCTCCAGGTGGTGTGACCTAATATTGATATGCGCCTGGAGCAAGACAGCGGATTTCTTTGATGACAGCAAATAATCCATTTAAAGTGTCAGGTAGAAGTCAACGTTGATGGAAAAAGTTTGCTGATAATTGTCTTCAACCATTTTGAAATTATCGAACATCATATAATGTGGAAAAGTAGCTGAGTGAGCCGATTTTAACGCGAAATTTCAATAGGACAAACATTAGTTATTTGGTGCAGAATTTACATCAGATCAGTCGAAAGTACATATATTGCACTCAGTTTTCAACCGAATTCAATGTAATTTGGTATTTTTGATTTATATCCCGTAATATTCGTCTCCTTTTGTAGGTAGCCCCTATATTCATCGCAGAATACCCACATTCTTCTCACATGGTATTATCTATTCGTGTATGTGTTTCTAACAGGCAAACAAAAAACGATATAGAAATTTGCTTCATTTTGAGAATATGCATGCACTTCATAAATCGATTTATGCATGTTCGTCCGTCTGTCTTTCCATGTTTAATTATAAACAAAGTACAGGTCGCATTTATAATCCGAATTATATGGAATTTGACACAGCTCTTTTATTTGGTCCAAATACAAACAATATTGAAATTGAAAAAAAAATTATTAAATAAATTGAATTGAATAATAAAACTATGACATGCCTTAAGGGGACTCCACTCATTCTCCAAGGTATATTAATAAGGTAACCGTATCAAGGCAGCTGATGTTAACATTATATGTCAAATACAATTTTGGATTCGCCGTAGGAAAATACAAATTTCAAAAAAAAAAAATTAATAAAATTATTTTGAAATCAATTTTATGAAATATTTAACAATTTGTGAGCAATGTGGTATATTCGGACGATCCACTGGTCTTAGATTTTCTATGGAGCTTAACCCTGATTGTGCAAAAATCCTGCGACCATTATCTCATATTTGATTCTCTAACAACCACAATAAATTCGAGTATATGGAATAAGCAAACATTTTATATATACCATATCGGACCAAATACATCCACATATCATATACCAGTAAGGAAAGTAGTAAAGTCGGACGGGGCCGACTATATGATACCCTTCACCACTATGGGTATATTAAACAAGACCATTAGCATGAAATTGGATGAAATAAAATATGTGATATTATCTAAATGTGAATCTACCTAGATCTATCCATAAAGTATGTAAATCGACTTCAAACAAATATAAATAGGTCATCCGTTGGCCTATGTCTGTACTTCTAGAAAACGCTACTATATGAAACTTGGCAGACATCATTCTAGGCTCAATTAAGTACGTTATCCCAATTTCGTGCAAATCGAAGGATGTATAGGGACTTTGGTGCACCATTTGCATGAAATCGGACAAAACTATATATGGGAGCTATATCTAAATCTGGACCGATTTTCTCGAAAGTTGGCAGATATCACTCTAGGCTTAATTCAGTATGTTATGCCAAATTTCGTGCAAATCGAAAGATATATAGGGACTTTGGGGCACCATTTACATGAAATCGGACGAAACTATATATGGGAGCTATATCTAAATCTGGACCGATTTTATCGAAACTTGGCAGACATCACTCTAGGCTTAATTTAGTACGTTTTGCCAAATTTCGTGCAAATAAAAATATATATAGGGACTTTGGGGCACCATTTACATGAAATCGGACGAAACCATATATGGGAGCTATATCTAAATCTGGACCGATTTTCTCGAAAGTTGGCAGACATCATTCAATTCAGTACGTTATGCGAAATTTCGTGCAAATCGAAGGATATATAGGGACTCTGGTGCACCATTTACATGAAATCGGACGAAACTATATATGGGAGCTATATCTAAATCTGGGCCGATTTTCTCGAAAGTTGGCAGACATCATTCTAGGCTCAATTCAGTACGATATGCCAAATTTCGTGCAAATCAAAAGATATATAGAGACTTTGGGGCACCATTTACATGAAATCGGAAGAAACTATATATGGGAGCTATATCTAAATCTGGACCGATTTTCTCGAAACTTGGCAGACATCATTCTAGGCCTATATGATTAGGCTGCACCAAATTTCGTTCAAATCGAAAGATATATATGGACCGTTTACATTAAATCGGTTAAATATATATATATGTGAGCTATATCTAAATCTGAACCGATTTTTCCCAATTTCAATAGGGTTCGTCCTTGGGCCGAATAAGTGACCTATGCCAAATTTCAACCAATTCGGATCATAAATGCGACCTGTACTTTGTTTACAATTTAACATGGACAGACAGACGGACGGACGGACATGCATAAATCGAGTTAGAAAGTGATTCTATGCATATTCTCAAAAGGAACCATGGGTCTATCTCGATTATTTTTGCCTGTTACAAACATATGCACAAAGACATAATACCCTGTACCACAGTGTGGTGAAGGGTATAATGATTTTAGAGGAAAAATATCTTCTTTCATAGTGACTGATTGATTCAGCTAGTAGATATATTCTCAATCCGTTATACGAAAGGATGGGTATAGGACTAACATTTCGTAGCGTTATAAACACATTTTCTGCGTGAATCACATATTGAAATTACTCCACCGCCATTTTATTGCATTTACAAATGTTGATTTTAATATTTATGATGATTTTCATTCACAAAATTATTAATTACTCAAGTGAAAAGAATTTCAAAAAAAGAATTAAAAGTAAAATAATATTTGCAAGGTAGATATATAAGGTAGCCGCATCGACGAATTGGGAACTTGATATGTCAACATTGCTAACAAGGCGAAAAATAAATGATTCGCCGTGACATACAAAACATGAAGCAAATTAAATTCAACCAATCAGAATTCACCATTTTGAAATATAAGTAAAAATATTTGTTTACTTTTTGAAAAATTTTGAAATTGTAAATGCTGGTACAAATATAAGATTTGTGAATGAAAATTAGAAAATAGTAAATAATCATAAAGGCATACAAAACGTGTTTTACAGCCTGTTTTTGTAAAATTCCAAACGAACGAATTCGAGTGACTTACGACCAACCCTTTATTTATGTTTATAAATGTTTTCTGATTCAAAACAAAAATAAATGACATATTTTTCAAAACCAAGGAGTTTGGTCGTAAGTCACTCGAATTCGTTCGTTTGGAATTTTACAAAAACAGGCTGTTAGTGTCCACTTCTTCAAAGGAAATCCAACAAAATTTAATTTCGCACAGAACCACATATATCGCAACACAGACACAAGTTTCTGGATGAATGGTTATATGGATTTTATTCCAAAAGATGATATTGAAAACATAATTTTGTCTATCTTTTGGAATAGGCCTCATATAATATATGGTTAAGACATTTTCTTATATTATCTAAAAATATATATCGAATACCAAAATCCCGAAAGGTTACAAAAGCCAAAATTATGAAAAGAATACAAACATAAGTTTCTTTCTTCTTAGATCATTAGGTATATTAATAAAACAATAATGGGGCGTCTTACAGAAACCCAAAAATTCATTTATATAACCAAAAGGTCTGCTCTCCAACAACAAAATCAAATTTATTTGTCCATATGTCCAATAAATTAATCTGATGGAAGAAAAACATATAATCTTCGACAAGTCTATAAGTAGGACACATTCACAGGCCTTCTCTTCTGGTTAGGGGACCTTTTATGCAGCTTGAACCCATCTCTCCTTGTTAAATTCTGACTTTCTTCTAATTAAATTCGACAGGAACGTGGCCTCTTATAGATATGAGATCTAATCGTCTGAAAAGTTATGGTTCCACACCGAAATCTTCTTTACGGTCATATGGTCATCATTTGGAAATCCCAATGTCTCCTCCCAATAGCCAGTATCGATGTCGATTAGTTTTCTCCTTTTTATACCCTACACAACTATGTTGTCAGGGTATTATAGCTTTGTGCAGCCCCAAATGTTTGTAACGCCGCGAAATATTGGTCCTAGACCCACCTTTAAGTATACCGATCGTCATATCTCGACTAGCTGAGTCGATCTAGACATGTGTGTCCGTCCGTCCGTCTGTCCATTATAATTTGTAAACACGATACAGGCCACAGTTATGAACCAATCTTCACGATATTTTGCATGTAGGATGGGTTCTGGCCAATGAAGACCCCTATTGTTTTTGGAAAAGATCGGATAATATTTAGGGGATGAAATGGACCAAAAACATTATTTTTGTCGGTTTTTCTGGTCGCTCTAGAGGCCGCAATTATGGCCCAAACATCTCGAATTTTTGCATGGAGAAGGGGATCGGGCCAGAGAATAAGCATTCATGTTTTAATAAAGATCGGTCAATATTTAGCGGGTCAAATGGACCCTGTCTTTTGTGTGAAAAATTACAAAATTTGTACTCAATGGCATATATATTTTCTCCTGGAGGATGTAGGCCAGAGGAGTTGATAGCATATTCAAGAGGAGTGGTTGGCCTTTAAATTGATACCAAATATAGTGATGTATCTACTGAGATGTGGGAGTTACATTCAAATATTTACAGGTGCTTACGTATTCAGATATTATTTAGTAACCCATTACCACATTAGAGGTCGGAAATATCGCGCTGATGGCTTTGAAATTTTTCATGAAGATCCAGTTATGGTCAAGAACAACGCCTACAATTTTCGGTGACGATCAGATTAAAATTTTGGGATGAAATGGACCGAAAACTTAATTTTTTGTGCGTTTTCGAGTCGAGTATAATCCGAAAATCACAACACAATCCACCGTGAAGGTAATCTGGACAAGTAATTAGAAGGACTGTACGGAATATTCGAAAAAGTAAGGAAGAGGTGTTGTTGACCTCTAATCGGGCAAGAGGGGGCAAATATCACGAAATATTACACAGACTCGGAATAAACAGCCTCAGAAAGTTAGAATTCGTGGTAGTTGTGTAGGGTATCGTATGGTCGGCCCCGCCCGACTATACTGCTCCGCTCACTGGTTTGTTCTTTATTTTGAAATGTTTTCTATTTTTATTTTTTTTTTTAATTTTACGTCGAATTAAAATTGTTGTGACATTTAATGTTACAATCACCTGGTTTGATACGTTTACCTTCTTAATATACCTTGAATATTTCTTTATACTTCAAAATTCTGTGTTCTAATTGGTAGAAAACAATTTGCTTCAAAATTGATATGTCAAAGCGAATTAATTTAAATTCGCTTTGTTTGTCGTTTTGACATATGTTCCCAATTCGCCGATGCGGCTACCTTATATATCTACCTTGCCATTCTCGGTTACAAAAAAAAAAATATGTTGTACTTTGATTTAATTCGAACCTATACTAATTCAAGAATGAGGGTTTCTCAATGTTTAAACGCGTTTTCTCCAAACAGCGTTTTTGCGAATGTCGGGCATGATACTCAAAAAGTTCCGTCATTTTGTTAATTGTTGTGCGAAGTCAATAATCCTAGTTCATACGAGAACCAGACATGTACTCTTTATAACACCGTTGGAAATTTCGGATTCCGGATTTTTTGTAAATTCTTTTTCTTCCTTTTTATATAATCAAATATATATGTGCAAAGTTACAAACCTTAACAAGCATTGGTATTCATATACCAGCCCACTAAAAATCTTAAAAATAAAAAATCGAGAATGGGGGAGTACCCTTAATTAAATTTGAAATTGTTGAAAAACAGGCTCAAAGTAGGTTGAAACGCGTACAAAACAGTGAACCAAAACTACTAAATTTTTGACTTTTTCCAAAAAAAAAAAAAATAAATAAATAAATCAGCAAGGATTGTGGTATATATATATATATATATATATATATATATATATATATGGACAGATTTTCGGGAAACTTAACACACATCATTCAAATACCTCAACAATTTAGCTAGCTATGGAAGGTATTATTGAAAATTTTCTGATATTCGGGAAGTATATCTATATAAATTCGAATCCTACATGGAGACAATTGCGCATTAGATGATCTAGGTGTCCATAAACATACTACTTAATATATTGGGGTATCAGTAAATGAAGGTTTACCGTCGTGAGGAAAATATTATGCGTATTTATACCCTTGACCACACTGTGGTACAGGGTATTATGTCTTTGTGCATATGTTTGTAACAGGCAAAAGGAAACGAGATAGACCCATAGTTCCTTTTGAGAATTGCATAGAATCACTTTCTGAGTCGATTTATGCATGTCCGTCCGTCTGTCTGTCTGTTGACGTTAAATTGTAAACAAAGTACAGGTCGCATTTATAATCCGATTTGGATGAAATTTGGGACAGCTCATTTGTTTGGTCCAAGGACGAATCCTATTGAAATTGGGAAAAAGATTTAGATAGAGCTCCCATATATATTTTCGCCCGATTTAAGGTAAATGGTGCACCAAAGTCCCTATATATCTTCCGATTTGCACCAAATTTGGCATAACGTTCTGAATTGTGCCTAGAGTAATGTCTGCCCAAGTTTCGAGAAAATCGATCCAGATTTAGATATAGCTCACATATATATTTTCGCCCGATTTCATGTAAATGGTGCACGACAGTCCCTATATATCTTCCAATTTGCACGAAATTTCGCATAACGTACTGAATTGAGCCTAAAGTTATGTCTGCCAAGTTTCGAGAAATTCGGTCTAGATTTAGATATAGCTCCCATATATAGTTTGGTCCGATTTCATGTAAATGGTGCATTAAAGTCCCTATATATCTTGCGATTAGCACCAAATTTGGCATAACGTACTGAATTGAGCCTAGAATGATTTCTGGTATGTTTCGTGAAAATCGGTCCAGATTTAGATATAGCCCCATATATAGTTTCGTCCGATTTCTTGTAAATAGTGCACCAAAGTCCCTATATATCTTTGGATTTGCACGAAATTTGGCATAACGTACTGAATTGATGCTGGAATGATGTGTGCTGAGTTTCTTGAAAATCGATTCAGATCTAGATATATATATAATCTAAATAATGTACTAAGTTCTTATGTTGCATAGCGTTTTGAATTTAATCCAGAATGATGTGTCCCAAGTTTAGTGAAAATCGGTTGAGATTTAGATATAGCTCCCTTATATTATTGGTTGATTTTAAGTAATTGACGCACCAAGGAACCAATATATGACTGATAGGAATAAAACGTACTGAAATTAGTATAACCAACCTGTGACAAGTTTCGTTGAAATCGGTTCATATTTGGATATAGCATCCATATATAAGTAAATTGTGCATCAAACTCCTCATATCTGTTAGATTGACATCAAATTTTGCACAACGTACAAAAAAGTACAGACCTAGCCCAACGGATGATATTTGTTTGA
>NW_026880076.1:0-29748 GCF_032173495.1 Musca vetustissima
GAAATGTACGTCACATAACCGGCATGTAGATTAGAACCTCACGACACTTTATTTCTGTCAAAATGTCTCAAGATGCGCCTTGATTCTAATCCAAGTCGCAGTCTTTTAAAACCAGAAAATGGTAACAAAAGCAATAACATTGACCGAAACAGGGACGCATACAAGGGGGCAGGGTGTTTTATACAATAAAATAGTTTTTGCAATACAAATTTTCATTATGAACCATGGAACCTCAAGCTTACGTTTACTTCCTTATCGACAGACTACTCGAAATAATGAACTCTGAAATTAAGTTGTTCCATTGTAACCATACGACATTGTTAGTAAAGCTACATAAACTTTTATGGTTTCATCATTTCCAATATCAAGTTTTATGTCTTTCCAATGAATATGTTATCTTTTATTTTTATTTATACCTATTTCCAAAAAACTTCTATAAGAACCCAATATTTTCTCCAATTTCAGTGGTACACCTCGAACGCACACAGCGGCACCCGGTTCTGGTAAAATTGTTTACACTTTCGGTAATCCATCACTTATAACCAACGCTCAATGGTCATTTACAACACCGCAGCCAAGAATTACTGTTAAGCAGCTGCTACAGCATGAAGGAAATTGTTTGGGACCCGGCACCAAAGCCAAATATATGTTTGATAATCTCTATGAGAAGGCCGAAATAGCTGGAGATCGTATTTTTGAAATTGGTAAAGCATTGTGCAAGAAGGTATTCGGTGAGGAGAATGATAATTACGAATTGTGGCAGGTGGATATGCATTCTCAAGTAAGTTCTGAAATCGCATAAAATTTGAATACAAAAAATAACAAACATTCCTCTATCATATCTTAGGATGTTATCAAAACAATTGGTATTGTACACAGTGATTATGATGGCCCCTTGGATCCCTCATCCACCATATTAGTCGGTTCCAACGAGGACAGTTGTCACACGGTACGTTTAAATTTCTCCAAAACCAAATCGGTGGGTATTTTCCCCGGTCAAGTTATCATGGTATCGGGTATGAATCCCAAAGGTGATGTCTTTATGGTTGAGGAAGTAATAACCGAACAAAATCTGCAACCACCAAAACCCCCACAAATTGCTGACCGTTTAAGTTTTGTCATTGCCGCTGGTCCCTTCACCAATGATGATGACTTGGTATATGATCCATTACAAGATTTGGTTATGTATTTAAAAGAGAATCGTCCAAATGTGTTGATACTTTGCGGTCCATTTATGGAAGCCGATCATAAAGTCATTAGTGATAATGTAACCCTGGCCGAAACCTTTGAGGCATTCTTTGAAAAAATGATAACCGGTATTGTTGAGGCAATTGGTCAGGAGACAACCATACTGGTGGTTGCATCACATCGTGATGCACATGCTGATTGTGTCTACCCAACAATGGCCATACAAATGAAAAAGACCTTTCCAAATGTCCATATGTTACCCGATCCTTCGATGGTGGATTTAAATGGTCTGGTTATTGGTGTGACTTCTACGGATATTGTAGATCATATTTTGACAGAGGAATTGGCGGTGTAAGTAGGAAAAAGTTTGTTTTATTTAAAAATATATATTAAAATATTTTTTTCTATTTTACAGAAATGCTGGCGATAAAGTCAAACGTGTCGTCAACTATTTGCTACATCAGAAATCGTTCTACCCCTTGAATCACCCGAAAGAAGATCAAATGTGTTTGGATAGCGATTTGGCCAATAAATATGCACGAATCGATAAAATTCCAAATATCCTAATCTTGCCCAGTACTCAAAAGTGTTTCCTAAGGGTAAGTTACAAAAAATGAAAACTAGTTTATATTCTCAGCTTGTGTATATGGAGTATATATCATTTATCCGGACATATTAGCATACATATGTTATTTAGACGATTTCGGCGTTGCCAGATGCAAATTTTGTTCTACATTTTGGCGGACTACTTTCTATTTTATTCTGGGCGCCTTGTATTTTTGTGAAACTTATCCAAAAAATGTCCGAAACCAGTTAAGCGAAAAATTGTGAGGTCATCACATAAATAGATGTCGAAAGCGTAGGGGCATGTATTCGTTTGCGAATGTGGGGAGTATTTAAAACCCAATACCGACCATTATTAGCACCTTTAGAACCATTTAGTACCTACGTTGTCTTATAGTAAGTTTGTCCAAAACTACCTCCATATTTCAACTCTATTCACATGACCGCAAAAGAAATCTAGCTCTAAATAAAATTTGGTGTCATTTTTTACACTTTGTACACTTGTAAAATTTCCAAATTTCAAATATAGCTTCACCCAAATCCAAATTAAGTACCAGTTAGTAAACATTAATATAAATTGCCAAAACTACCTACTTTAATAATCATAAATACGAATTCCCAACACTTCCCACATACCCCAATCTTAATTCCAAATTTCAAGATTCTATCGGTTCACTTAAATCCAATTTGTTTTAAATTTAGTTCCATTTAATACATATATGTACAAAATTCAGGACTCCAGCCCTATCGGTTAGCTTTAATCCAAAATGTACCAAATTTAGTGCCATTTAGTACACATTAGTAGACATTTCCAAAACCTCCTACATACTCCATTCCAAAATCCCAACAGTGATCCTAGCTTCACATGTCAAGATTCCTGCTCTATAGGTATATCTAAATCCACATTTTGTACACATTAGTACAAATCTCCCAAACTGTATACATAGCTCAATCCTACATCCTAACAGTAACCCTAACTCAAAATTTCGGGATTCCAGCTGTATTGGTTCACACAAAATTTAATTTGTACCGAATTTGGTACACATTAGTACGAATTTCCAAAACTTTCAACAAAGCCCAATCCTTCACCCCAACAGTGATTCTAAAATCAAATTTCAAGATTCCAGCTCTATCGGTTCATCCAAATCCAAATTTGGTACCATTTAGTACACATTAGTACGAATTTCCAATACTTTCTCCATAGCCCCATTGTACACCCCAATGACGCCAACTCCAAATTTCAGGATCCCTGCTCTATCAGTTCACCAAAATTCATATTGTACCAAATCTAGTACAATATAGTACTCATACATATGAATTTCCAAAACTCCATCCATATCCCAATACTACAATCTAACAGCAACGTTATTTCCAAATTTCAAGGTTTTCAGCTCTATTGGTTCACCTAAAATTTTAATTGTACCAAATTTAGTACACATTAATATGAATTTCCAAAACATTCAAAGCCCACCACCGGTTCACCCAAATCCGCATTTGGTACCATTTAGTCAAATTCCCAAAACTTCATACATCGGTTCACCCAAAATTAAAGTTGTACAAAATTTAGTTCACATTAGTAGGAATTTTCAAAACTCAATTCTAACCCAACAAATGTAAAGATTTCACCCAAATTCAAATTTGGTACCATATAGTACACCTTAGTACGAATTTTCAAAATTCGCTACATACGATATACCTACATCCCAACAGTGATCCTGACCGCAAATGTCATTTTTCCAGCTCTATCGGTTCATCCAAATCGGTTCATCCAAATAGTACGATTTAGATATTTTCGTACGCATAAGTAAAAAATTTCCAAAATTACGTACATATCCCAATCGTACACTCCGACCGTAATGTTAATTTCAATTTTCAGGATTCCAACTCGATTTGTACCTCCAAATTAAATTTGTTCCAAATATAGTACCATATATTACTTTTCGTATACATGAGTACACGCTTCTAAAGCCAGCTCCTTATATCGACCCTATTTCTCAACCTTAATTCGAATTCCAAATTTCAGTTTTTACCTTAATCCATTCACATGCTACAAATTTAGTACATTTAAAATTTCTAGTCGCATAGTATTTTTACTTTTTGCTCAAAATAAATTCAATTTTTAACGCAACGTTCATCGTTCCTTCCCAGGTTGTCAATGGATGTTTGGCCATAAATCCCGGACGTTTGGCAGATAACAATGGTGGTACATTTGCCCGATTCATTATCAATCCCCCAGCCCCCAAGGAAGAAGCCAATCTCTTTAATTATGTTGGATGTCAAGTGCGTAAAGTTTAATGTGGACCACAGAAGAAAACGGCAACGACAAATGGACTTAGTACTACAAACTATATTGATTGATTAAACGTTTTAAAAAAATTGTTAAAAAATTTAATAAAATAAAAAACTCAAACTTGCATAAACAAATTAGACTTATTATTATTGTTGTTTTTTTGAAATGATCTTACCATCCTCCTCTACCATAAATGTACGACACATATAGGGTCCCATTAGTTAATAATATCCGAATCTTCTTTGGTACGATTACCAGACCAATACCGAATGGCATTGGGTGCAAAACCCGAAATTTCATTGCGTGGTTGTAAATCATAAATCGGCAAAATGGCTTTGTTGTATACTTTTGGAACTTTTGTATCAATGATGTGGCAGAACAAACCTTCATAATTTCTTCAAATTTTTTCTTCGCTTAGATTGGGAATAATGTTTAAAGATGGAACTTATCGGTCCACTCTCACATCAATTATGTGTAAAGACATCGACTTTTCGTGTGATCTATAATTTTTGTGGGGTATAGCACAGTCTGCCCATGTCGACTATACTGCATTTTTTACATTTTACAAAAAAAAATTAGTCGATATTTTAAATATCTTTCAACTTTCCGATAATGCTAATTTTCTCTTACATAACATAATTTTATAAGTGTATTTTCAATATGGAATAAAACTTTAGAATTTCCTCGAACCATTGGTGCAAAATTTATTAAAATCGGTTAAGTAGTCGCTGAGTTATTTGCATTTGAATTCAATGATGTTACAAAATAGCCTTACTGTTTGGTGCTGGGCGCCTATTACCCAAAAATGAAAAATCACACAAAAATGCATTTTAAAAAAACGGCAATTTTTCGTTCACAATGGCTGCTGGTTTGTAACGAAAAGTGTAGCATACTTTTAGGTCAAATGCTGCCTGTATGTATGTAATGTAACATAACATTACATACATACACCGTAGCTATTATTTCCATTTTTATAAGTACGATTTTTGTGTGATTTTTCATTTTCAGGTAATAGGCGACCAGCACTGAACAGTAAGGCTTTTTTGGAACATCATTGAATTCAAATGCAAATAACTCAGCGAAAACTTAACCGATTTTTATAAAATTGAAAAAAATGGTTAGGGCAAATTCCTAAGTTTTATTTTATTTTGGCAAAACATAATAGACACTATAATTGTTCGATTTACATGGAATTTTGTATTGCGTGTTGAATTGAGTCTAGAATGACGTATCATATTCTTCATTGTCCAGCTTTTTGCACCCTCATCCTTATGGCTAATGAGGTGCCTCATCGAAATATTGGTTTTAAACCCAAAATTTCTTTGGACCGAATCCGTTTCAGACAATTTGGACTCGATGTACAAATGTCTGTCTAAGTGGGGCTGTCTGGCTGGTGCGTACGACTATTCTCGAAGGGAATGCTCGATTTCATCCAAGCTTTACACTACAAACCATATTGATTAAACGTTTTTAAAAGGATTTGAATAAAATAAAACCAGGCTCAAACTTGCATAAACATTTACATTTATTATTGTTGTTTTTTAAACAAATTAACAAACATTATAAAAGTCTTAAAATTTCCAAAAAAATGCTATTGACGGTATTGACGTATGTGTATTTACTGTACTTTTAAACACGGTTGTTTTAAACAACTCTTCTTTTATTTCAGTTGCCAAAGGCACATGGGAAGTATTTTTTGTCATTTTCAACAATTTCCTCCAGAATGTCATCAACATCCGTAGTGGGATAACGTTCCACCCATGACTTAATATAGCCTTCGTGGGTGGCATCATAGGTTTTCAATTGCACAGCATTATTTTCCTCCTTGGTGTTGGCTTGTACCAAAATAACTCGCGGCTTTTTGTGGGCCAAGCAGATGTCACGCCATTTAGCCCATGGATGAGAACCACCTTCGGTAACTTCGGAATAATGTTCATACATTTTGGTGGCACTTTCAATATCGGCCGTACTCTTATAGACTTGTAATTTCTTCAGGAATTCCTCAATGGCTTTCTTGCCGACCGTAGCAATTTTGGTACGATCCACAGTCAAAAGCAAGTTTTTACCCTCTTCGGTTTCTTCAACTTTAACCAAACCTTCACCGGCCTCCAATAATACTTTCATAATAACAAAACGAGCACGTGAATGAGCCTGCATCCATTGTTTCGATTTGGGATTATACATTTCCAAGGCCACACCCATACCATTCCAAATCAATGAGAGCCAATTGATGTAAATTATTTTCTCTTGCTCGACGGGATCTTTGAAACCGAAAATTTCCAAAATATCAGGTTTCAGTGAGAGATAAAGGCCAACAGCTTCCGCACGACATTCTTCGTAAGAGGAGCCAATCATACCGAATTTGGTATCATAAGTTTCACCAGGCAAATACCAAGTAGTAATGGGTTCGCCGGTAATTAAATTCTTTGTTGAATCCTTGTCGAAATTAAATTTGCCATTTTCATCGATACGGAAAAGTTTTCCACTGCCATGACCCAAAAGTTCATGGAGGCCGACTTGTACCTCAAACGATTTCACCTTATATTCCTTCATTAGCTCTTGATCGGCTTCGGTGAGGAAAGGTATGGGGTCTTTTTTGTTGATGTTGGCCAAAACATTGCCGAGGGAAACATTTTTGAAGCCTTCATCTTGGCGGATTTCGTCATCTGGAAGACAAAGTCATCCGTTATTAAAAATATATATTACAATAGTATTATAATCAACTCACAATTGGGAATGTTAATACCAGCCGGTACCCCGCTGCCAGCAAAAGTCAACACATCTAAAGATGTAAAATCTGGTTTCAAATATGAATCCTTTTCATATTCCTTTGTCCAGGGTAAATATTCCAACAATTTTTCAGCCTTGGCCACCAATTCGGCAAACTTGGCCGAACTTTCCTTGTTAACCATGGCCACGAAACCTTCAAATTCAGCCCGACCACCAGCAGGATCACGATAGGTTTCAATGAAACCAATATAGGTTTCAATTACTGGTCCCTTGTCCTTAATCCAATATCTAGAACCATCTTTATGATCTGCCAATGAACCTTCTTGGAAGGATTTAATGTAATGTTCAATCATATTCACTTGATTTTCATTGGCAGCATATTTTTTGGCCTCCTCCAAATTGGCATTTACACGTGCCAACAACTTGTTATAGTCACCTCTTGTTACACGGAAATAATTACCCTTGTATTCTTCCAATGGCAATGTTATGCCATCTTTATCATTGGTTGCCACTGAACCCAACTTTACATCGTAAATGGTTTTACCATCCTCCTCGACTTTAAATGTACGACACATATAGGGTTCCAAACGTTTCGATGTCAACCATTCGTTAACCGTGTCTGAATCTTCTTTAGTACAATTATCAGACCAATAGGTGGTAATGCCATTGGGTGCAAAACCCAAAATTTCATTGCGTGGTTGCAAGGCATAAATCAGCGAAATGACTTTGTTGAATACTTTTGGAACTTTTGTATCATTGGCGTAGGCAGCAGAAAGCTTTACAATTGCTTCGAATTTTTCTTCGCTTAGATTGGGAATAATTTTACTATCACCCATGCCCTTGTAATTGCCGGCGTTGGCAAAAACGCCGCAAGAATATACCAAGAAAGCCTAGAAGGAGTAAAAAGAAAAAAAATTGAATTTAAATTCGTAGGATTCAGTTTAAATATATTTTTCAAAATTATTGTTCATTTTTTAAAAAAGGAATATGATTTTAGATGAATGAAGAGAATAGGAGTAGGAGATTGAAAAAGAAATACCATGGTATTTCTATGATTTCTATAACTCACCGTAAATTCATCCTCAGTGATGCCATTCTCCAATGCCTTCTTTTTCAAATCCTCCAATGGTTCAGCGACAAAGATGCGATGCAGCAATGAAAAGATTAGAGGACCTTCTGGACTAGATTGGATAAGAGCAACAAGACCACCATCCCATGAGGCCTTGCTAAAATAATGGGCATACAACTTCTCCTTATCGGTTAAATTTTCAAAAGCACTTTTGCATTCCAAATCAGCAATTGGCTGGGTATTTGGCAAAACAAAATGGGAAGCATTTGATGAGGTCATACTTCTTGTTTGTAATAAGCTAAAAATAAAAATACAATGCAATAAAAATTATTAATCAAAATTAGCAAATTCATATTCAGTTTATGAAATTAAATACCTTAAATTATTTGAATATAATTTCAATTTATTATGTGTTGTCCAAATCTGTTGCTGTTTCGTTGTCGCTGTTGTTGTTGTCTTGGTCCTAATATAGGCCATATTATTTGTATGGATATGCATATTTATACATTTTTGTAATATACGAAGAGATTTGGAGAAATTTCGTGGGTTTAGTTTTAGCATTTTGTGAAGATTATTTTTTATATGAACTATATATAATAAATTATAATGAAGAGCTCTGATAGACTTATAAATATTATCTGCAAAAAAATTGCTAGTATTAATTGAATGAAATCACTTTCAGTTGCCGTCATGTACTTACTTTGTACTATAAATGAAGTTTTGTTTTTTAGAATATAATAGTTTGCCTAAGATCGAATGTAACTGAAAGAAGGAAAGATATAGTTGTTAAATTTTGATAGAGAGTATGGGCCAAAATTGCCTAATTTAAGAAATAAAGTCATGAGTTAAGCATTCGTTGTGGAAATGGAGGTGGTGTTCGAACCAGTTAGTGGTGAGGTGGTGAATATTTAATAAGTCTTTTGAATGTCCATATTATTCATTATTCTTTGTTAATTGTTAATAGCGATGATTTTGATGACATTGCAGATTTTCAAGTATTTTTTTTTTTTCTTATCTAGATACTACTTTTGAATACATATACATGACTATTCTGTGTACACATTTCCCCAAATTTGTTATTACTTTTAACCGCATTCGATTATGAAGCTTGCTAAATAAACTGCTAACTGGGTCGTGGATAGAAAGATGACCAAGGTCGCAACGTTTTCAATCTTCAAATCGTATCTAATTGGCCTTTAACTGTAATGACAATGAGATTATAAATAATGCTTATATATTGTAAAGAACAAAGAATCTACTTCCAATTCTTCCAAAAATAATCATATTTATTAAATTGCTACCATGAAGTTTATTTCCAGAAGGATACATGAAGTGGAATGTACTGACGGGTACGGGTGGGTTTTATTTTCCGAAAAATAGAAGCAAATTCTTTATCATATTTAAATCCTTTAATATTCCATTAGCAATTTAAAGGAGTTCAAGGAACCTCGAAAAATCATATATGTTTGGATGACTTGTCTTTTTCGTTCATCAACAAAGAAAAATAATGAAAAGAAAAAAATCATCATTTACACAAAAAAGGTTATGTCAACAACAAAACTTTTGGAAACTGCCACGAAACGCAACAAACTTAGATTTATCTTGTCTGAGTTCATCACAGGTATTTAATAATATTCCAAATTTTTGAAGTTATATCTTACTACATACCTTTATAGAGTTTCTAAAATTGATTTTTGTACTTATATATTTGTGCAAAAATGGAAATCCACAATGCAACCGAAATTTGACAAACACTACCGGTAAATAAAAAAATTGCAATGACAATCATAGGGATATCTAGGTCGATTATCAAAAAATCGATTAATCGAATTGGATTCTGCGAATTTAAGGCGGTGTACACACTTTAAATTTTTAATGACAGTTTGATGTGCATTGGACATCGAAATTAAATATGTATTTTAACTTTTTGTTCGAGTTGACGTCAAATAAGAAACACGTAACGATATCATATCATAAAGGAATTTTTGTTATAATTAGAAAAGTAGCAGATTATTGAAGTACACAAAAGAGGCAAAATTAATGCTGAATTAACGGCTCATTTTTTCGTTCTTTTACCTCTATTACATATCATATTTGGTCTGTTCCCGTACTGCAAGAATCTACTCGATTTTACTATTTTCTTTGATATCATAAAGGAAAAAAATGTTATCGAAGTAAAAAATAGTAGATTCTTGCAGTACGGGAACATACCAATAAATTGTTATTCTTGTTTGTGCCATGATTAATATGGTGCAAATAAAAGATAAAAAAGAAGCATTAAAATAATTCGATCCCGACGAGTGGATTCAGATCCGAGAGATTTAGAAAAAAAACCTTTTTAAAAAAATCGATTGTTACTTCTAGTCACTTTACGCATGCCATTCCGCCTGTGTTCACATATGGCCTGTTCCCGTACTGCAAGAATCTACGACTTTCTACTATTTTTTTTCGATATCATAAAGGAAAAAAGTGTTATCGTAGTAAAAAAATAGTAGATTCTTGCAGTACGGGAACAGACCAATATTTTTATAAACAAAGTACAGGCCGATGAATATGTATATTAGCATTACATCTAACCATATCAGTAACATGTAGCAATGATGATGACCTCTACGGAATGCATGCTGGTTATAAAATAAATCATGCTCAATTTGTAACAAAATCTGTTCTTTCTTCAAATGTTTACACACCTTCGACTTTTCTTCCGATATCAAGTAAATGGCTTATTACTTCTGTAAATTTTACCAATATTTGGCATGGAAGCAATTTTGATACGTAAACTCATTTTCGGTTTCAAAAAATTTAATTTTGTATTTTGATTTAATTCGAATCTACACTAATTCAATAATATCCCTATGAAATTGCAAGTGAAAATCTCAACAACTCTAGAAGATATAGCCGATTTACTGTGCTAGCATCAAATGACGGCAAGAGGGCTTCCCAAACTTTATACGCGATAAAGGCCATCAAAAATAAGGAATTTTTTAATCCCATAAAACAACAACAATAACAAACCAATTTTGTAAATTATTTTTCTTCCCCTTTAAACCTTCAAATATATATATATAAGTTAGCACATCCCTGCCAAACTAACAGGCAACAATGTTGCCTTTGTGAGCTTTGCTTGGTTGACTGTTGTGTGCTTGGCATGGAGTCGTGTTACGTCTGGTGGCGTGATCATGGGAAGTGTAGTGTCAGCGTATTGTCAGCAATTTTGATTTGTTTAGTTTAAGTAGAATAAGTTTTTGATTTGAATAAAGAAGTTAGTTCATTCTAACTCACCAAAAGGCACACAAGTCTTTTTATTAACTGGCGCCCAACCGGGTTTATTTAAACGATTTACTTTGAAAAAAGTAATCTCTGACCCAACCCAAGTCGTCCAACTCGCACAAAAGGAATAAGCTCAGCACAAAAACAAGAACAAAAACTACTCAAGTCGTCCAACTCGCACAAAAGGAATAAGGTCTACACAAAAACCAGAACGAAAACTACCCAACGGAGGATCTATTTTGTATGAAGTCGTCCAACTAACGCAAAAGGGATAAGCTCTACACTCTAGAAAAGACGCCCTAAGAAGCTCTAAGGATCCACTAACATATTATAATATAAAACAAAGTCATGTAAGTGTATTACTCATTGAATTTAAAAAAATTTTTGTCGAAAAAATTGTGTGTCCAAAAACAGGTGAAAATATCAAGAGATTTTTTTTTTTACTTCGTATAGTGCGTATTTAAAATATTTCAATTTCTGTGAAGTGATTAAGATTGTGTTATACCAACTTTTCTATAAAAAAAGATATTATGAACGCGGACGAAATTTCAAAATTGATAGAATCTGCTGTACGTGCAGCGATTCAGACACATAAATCAGAAGTCGACAAAAAAGTCGACGATCTATCAAGAAAATTGTCGTCCATTTCCATAGGACAAACAGATGTAAAACCGTATGAGGAAGTAAAAATTTTTTCAACAATAACATGCGATGAGTCGCTAGACGTTATTAAATCTTTGCCCGAATTTGACGGGAAAATAGAAAATTATGTGTCGTGGAGACAAGCGGCACATAACGCGTATAAAGTTTTTGAAAGATATGATGGTAGCTCAAGGCACTACCAAGCAGTTTGTATCATTAGAAATAAAATCAGAGGACCGGCAGATGCAGTATTAGCATCATTCAATACGGTGTTAAATTTTAAAGCTATAATAAATAGGTTGGACTTTACGTACTCAGATAAACAACCAATTCACCTGATCGAACAGGAACTAAGTACCCTCAGACAAGGCGGACAGTCGGTGATACAATTTTATGATGAAGTGGAGAGAAAGCTCTCATTATTAACAAATAAAACTATTATGAGCTATGACAGGAATTTAGCTTTAGCCATCAATAACAAATACCGACAAGACGCACTCAGAGTATTTGTTTCCGGATTAAGGAAACCTCTCTGTGATGTACTCTTCGCGGCCCGCGCCGCTGATCTTCCCTCAGCTCTAGCCTTAGCGCAAGAAGTGGAGGCGAATCATGAAAGATACGTTTTTGCTACATCATTTGCAAATAGGAATGATGAAAAAAAGAGTAGGTCTGAAACCTCAAAAAAACTTCCATTAAGAAAACCGTCTGATAATAGTTATAACAATAACCAACAAAATTATCATAAACACAAAAACCCACATTACGAAAAGGGTGCTGATGCTAATTTACAGCCTAGAGATCAAACCGAAGAAATGGACTTGGATCCAACGTCTTCCAAATTCAGATCACCGACTAATTATGGTAACGGTAGAAATTCTCACAGACAACCTTTTAAGCGTCAAGCAGGGTCTGACCGGAGTACGGGCCCAAAATTCCAAAAAGTTAATCAAATAATTCCGGAAGAGCAGGCGGTACAATATGGTGACATAGCTCACTCTGAATTTGAAGACATAAATGACGAATTAAAGGAAAATTGTGATTATGTTAATTTTTTAGAGGAAGGTCCCTACTACCGTTTGTAAGGCGGACAGTAGCGGGGAAACCAATACGCCTTTTAATTGACACAGGGGCTTCGAAAAATTATATAAAACCTCTCCATGAACTGAAACATATAATTCCTGTAAGTACTCCTTTCTCGGTTCACTCTGTCAATGGACAAACACCTATTAAACAAAAATGTTTTGTAAATTTATTCGGCATGAACTCTACATTTTTCATTTTGCCAACTTTAACAACATTTGACGCTATTGTGGGCTTAGACCTATTAAAACAAATCAATGCAAACATTGACCTAAATAAAGGAGTCATCCGACATAATTCTGGCTCTGAACTTATTGAATTTTTTGAATGTAAAGATGTTAATTTTATAGAAATTGATAAGATTGATGTGCCTTTCGCAGTTAAGGCGGATTTTCAGAAAATGTTAAAAAAACGAATGAAGGTTTTTGCTGATCCTAAAGAAGCACTACCTTACAACACAAATATCGTTGCTACTATTAACATGGAGAACGAAGAACCAATTTACTCTAAACTATATCCATACCCAATGGGGGTATCTGAATTTGTAAACTCAGAAATAAAAAAGTTGTTAGCAGATGGTATAATTCGACCTTCGAGGTCACCTTTTAATAGCCCAGTATGGGTAGTCGACAAAAAGGGTGTCGACAATCTAGGTAACCGAAAGAAACGTCTTGTTATAGATTATCGGAAGCTTAATGCCAAAACAATTAATGATAAATATCCTGTTCCGAACGTAACAATGATATTATCAAATTTAGGTAAAGCAAAGTACTTTACCACTTTAGATCTGAAATCCGGGTTTCACCAAATTGTTCTCGCAGAAAGAGATAGGGAAAAAACAGCATTCTCTGTAAACAACGGGAAGTATGAATTTTGCCGTCTCCCATTCGGATTAAAGAACGCTCCGAGTATGTTTCAAAGAGCTATAGACGACATACTCAGAGAGGAAATTGGTAAAACGTGCTATGTTTACGTCGATGACGTTATTGTTTTTTCAGAAACCAAAGAGAATCATGTAAAACATATCGACTGTGTTCTTAGGAAACTGCTCGATGCAAACATGAGAGTCTCTATTGAAAAGTCAATTTTTTTTAAATCCGAAGTTGAATACCTTGGCTTTGTCGTATCAAAAGAAGGTATAAAAACGGCACCATCAAAGATAAGTGCCATACAAAATTTCCCAGAACCAACGACGTTGTTCGCTTTGAGATCATTTCTTGGGCTAGCGAACTATTACCGATGTTTTATAAGGGACTTTGCCAAAATTGCAAAACCTTTAACCGATAATTTAAAAGGAGAAAACGGAAAAATTCCTGCAACCAAATCCAAAAAGGTTATCATCAATCTTAATGCCTCCCAACTGGATGCATTTTACAAATTAAAAAATATTCTATGTTCAGAAGACGTCTTGTTGATGTACCCTGACTATAAAAAAGCATTCGACCTTACTACTGATGCATCAGGGCATGGTCTAGGTGCTGTTCTATCCCAAGAGGGAAGACCAATCACTATGATTTCTAGAGCGTTATCGGATAAGGAGTTGAATCTCGCCACAAACGAAAGGGAACTTCTAGGAATAGTCTGGGCTCTAAAAACTTTAAGGCATTACCTTTATGGTGTGAAGACTCTTAACATCTTCACTGACCATCAACCGTTAACATATTCAGTTTCGGACCGTAATCCTAATGCACAAATTAAGCGCTGGAAAGCTTTTATAGATGAACATAATGCAAACTTATATTATAAACCAGGAAAAGAAAATCAGGTTGCAGATGCGCTATCAAGGCAAGTCGTCTATGCATTAGAGAACGAAAATTCGTCAGACATGGCAACAGTTCATAGTGAGGAGTCATACACCTACACTATGGAAAGCTCAGACAAACCGGTCAATTGTTTCCGCAACCAAATCATTCTGGAAGAGGCAGAATTTCCCGCCACTCGAAATTTTATACTTTTCGGAAACAAAACGAGACATATCATAGAATTCGGGGATAAAAACGAAATACTGGCTAAACTTGTTGATGCAGTCAATACTGAAGTAGTAAATGCCATTCATTGCGACCTACCTGTGTTGGCTCACATTCAACATGATTTGATTAAAATGTTTCCTTCAACAAAGTTCAGATTTTGTAGTAAATTTGTCGCTGACATCTTCAATCAATGCGATCAGAGAGAAATTGTTGTAAGTGAACACAATAGAGCTCATCGGGCAGCTCAAGAGAACGTTAAACAAATCCTTTCGGAATACTATTTCCCCAAAATGGTAAAAATAGCGAATGAGGTTGTTGCAAACTGCAAAACCTGTTCAAAAGCTAAATACAATCGACACCCAGAGAAACATGTTATAGGAGAGACAATAGTTCCTTCATATGCCGGTGAAATTCTACATATTGACATTTATTCAACTGATAAAAAACATTTCTTAACTTGCGTGGATAAATTCTCAAAATTCGCAGTGGTACAGCCAATAGCCACCAGAACAATTCTGGACATAAGAGAACCGATTCTCCAATTAATGAATATTTTTCCAAACACCAAAATTGTCTATTGTGACAATGAGAGGTCTTTCAACTCCGAGACTATCAGATCAATTCTGAAAAACAGGTTTAATGTCGAAATTGTCAATTCACCTCCTCTACACAGCACATCAAACGGGCAGGTAGAGAGATTTCACAGCACTCTTGCCGAAATCGCAAGATGCCTAAAAATAGAAAGGAAGATCGATGACACTGTCGAACTCATCTTACAATCGACCATAGAATATAACCGGACAATTCATTCTGTCACGAATGAGAGACCTATTGATACGATACATTCTACACCTTCTGAAGTAAGAGAAAAGATTAAAGAGCGAATCTGTAACGCGCAAAACAGGCAGTTACAATACTTCAACAAAAGTCGTTATGACAAAGTTTATAACGTGGGAGACAAAGTCTTTGTTAAGAATAATCGTAGACTTGGAAATAAAATGACCCCACTTTATGAAGAAGCTACTGTTGAAGCAGACATGGGGACAACTGTCCTAATAAAGGGGAGGGTGGTCCATAAGGACAACCTAAGATAATCCTTTCAATAAGATGTCTAAATGTTTCTTCGTCTACCTTTTATTTTTCTTTACGCAGGCTAACACTACAATTGCTTCTTATGATAAACCTCACATTTGCAAAGATTATTGATTATTCGCATTCCGATTATATTCCAATTTTGGACGGGAACGCGATTATATGGAACAAATATGGGTACTTAAGACATACGACAAACCTTACAACGTATTCCGAGATATTAGACGATACAAAAAACGCAATACAGATCTTCCCTCAGACGCATGTTAAAAAGATATTGGAGGCCGATGTATTGCATATTGATACTCTTTTAACAACACTCACCGTACATCATCGGCATGCGAGAAGCATCAATCTTATAGGCACAGCACTGAAGGTTATTGCCGGTACACCAGATGCCGATGACTGGGAGGATGTCAAATTTGTCGAGAAACAACTCGTAGATTCCAACAACAGACAAATAGAAATAAATACGAAAATACAGATCCAAATAGAAAAGTTGACCAATGCAGTAAACACAATCTTAAATACCGAACGAAAGGAACAAATTGATACTGTTAAACTTTTTGAAATTTTAATGGCTAGAAACAGAATGCTGCTTATGGAATTACAAAATATAATTTTATCTGTAACTTTGGCTAAAATCAATATTATAAATCCCACAGTTTTGGACCAGGATGATTTAAAATTTTTTATAAAAAATCAGATCAATGAGCAATACACAGATTTTACCATATCAGAACTAATGTATTTGTCTAAAGTAAAAGTAATATCAAATGAATTTTGTTTGCATTTTATCATTAGATATCCCATTCCAATACGAACATGTCAGAAAATTTCTTTATTCCCAGTTCCCCACTTCAATAAAATTATTCAATTCGCTGACACCAACACTGTGGTAGACTGTGAAGGAAAGACTTATTCAGCAACAGATTGCAAGCACGCAATATCTTCAACCTATTGTCAACTGATGCCAGAGTCAACCTGCGCTCAACAACTCATATCGGGTAAATCAGCACACTGTAATACGCAAAGCAATAATCTTGAAAAAGTGGCAGAAATCGATGATGGAATTGTCATTGTGAATGACGCTATTGCAGAAGTGAAAGAAGCAACCGAAAATGTCAGAAACATAAACGGCACATTCCTAATAACTTTTGAAAAAAATGTGACTGTCAATGGTACGCTGTTCGTAAATAGAAACAACATTGATATGCGGAAACCAGGAACACCATCATTTCCCTCAATTATTATAAACAACCACAGCGAAATTTTAAGTTTATCATCTGTCCATGAGATGAACTTGCAAAACTTACAATATATTGGCGAACTTGAAAGAGATGCAAAAGTGCGGCCAATATTAGTTGGTTGTGTTGTTTTTATGAGTATCGGATTACTCTATTCCATATTGTGCCTCATTAAGCGTAGGGTGAAGAAGAGAGAACAGCGAGATTTTAAATCTGCCGTAGCAATGGCTATAAAGAAGACCGAGGACGGCCTTCACTTAAGTGAGGGGGTAGTTAGCACATCCCTGCCAAACTAACAGGCAACAATGTTGCCTTTGTGAGCTTTGCTTGGTTGACTGTTGTGTGCTTAGCATGGAGTCGTGTTACGTCTGGTGGCGTGATCATGGGAAGTGTAGTGTCAGCGTATTGTCAGCAATTTTGATTTGTTTAGTTTAAGTAGAATAAGTTTTTGATTTGAATAAAGAAGTTAGTTCATTCTAACTCACCAAAAGGCACACAAGTCTTTTTATTAACTTATATATATATAGCAATACTATCAATTAGAATTCAGTTTAATAGAAATTTTCAAGCAATAAAAGAAATTTGTGACCTCCTTACATATTTGGTGTGTTTGTTGTGTGTTGCAGCATTTTCGACTTGGTGGCTTGTGCTGATGTGAAGATCATCAGTAGTAATTCAAAAACAAAAAGTACAGTGTTTGTAGTTTGACAATATAAACTATTGAAGGACGAATTTGGAGAAATTTCCAATTAAATAAAAAATTAATTTCATTAGACCTACTGCAAAGAGAGCATGGATAATACATCGCGTCGATCAAGTTTGATGGATGCCAGCTGTACAACAGCAACATCTGTCTATTTATCATTTGATGCGGAGAGCACAATTGCCGGACAGACATATTATCGGACACTGGAAGGTGATATATCGAGTATATCGAATATTTCCAAAATTGAAGATGTTTGTGACAAGACGGAAGAACAAAAACATGGTAACAGCACTTTGGAAAATCAGAATTCCTCGGTGGAAGCCAGTCCCCTCAAGACGGTAAAGAAAATGGACGTTGCGATGACAACAAATTCTCCTTTGAGAGTTTTGCCCAAAAATATTGTGCGCGAATATAAGGCGTTGTGTTCGACACCATCCAAGGAACAGTTATTGAAAACTGTCGATGTTACCCGTGGCTCGGATGTCAATAGATATGATGATTTGGGTGTTGCATTTTTAGGGGTTGATGATGGAATGCCGGCATTTTTTCCACCGCCGCCACCATCATCAGCGACTACAACTCAACGTCAACAACAACGTTGCGAAGAGAATAAGGAAAATATATCGGATGGATCTACCCTATCAGTTTCATCTTCTGTAGAAATAGCCACATCCATTATTGAGAGAAAATGTTTGTCGACGGCAGGAGTTATGACCATGGAGCAAACTTCTATTGTAGAAGAAAAATGTTCTCAAAATGTTGTGAAAGAATCTGTACATGAAAGCCAGGAAATACAAGTGCTGGAAATTAAAAATCAATTGGTTGGCGGCGATCAAAATATAAGAATTGAAAACATGACCAACAATGAGGATGAAAAGGCCATATCTGTAATTGATTGTCAAATTGGTAAGTTATTTGTTTATACTCTAAACAGCTATATTTTGTAACATAACTATTTTGTTGCGTAATCGATCTAGCTATGTATTTTGGTGGCCATTTTAGTTTGTAATCAAAAAGTTTAATACGATACGATTTTCACCGAAGATCATGTTATAATGATAAAAGTTATTGCGTAATTGTGGTATATAGAGTGAATTGATCCAATTATGCGATTTTACGAAGGGATTGGGCTCTACGAAAATCGAGCACAAATTGTGTTTCTTGATACACAGGCATGTGAACGGTCTCACCAGTCAACAAGGCTTCGTTCCAAAGTCTAATCTAGAAATGTCTTTTGGCTCCTGACATATGAAGTCTGCGAAACCATAGCCCATGTATCGAAGTAGATCAATTTTACTTCACAAATCTGTACTTTATTTTCACATCATATGAATTTTATTTTCACATCATATGAACTTTTCATAAAGATGACTCTTTGTGAAGAGGAATGGTACAAAGTTTTTATAAAGACTAGCTTACTTTAGGTCAATACGAACTTTAACTTTATATGAAATATTTTCCCTTTATGGGAAATAAAAAAACGTTGCTATGAAATATTTACATATTTGACACTTTGGGGGAAAGGTACCGAAAGTGTTGGACCGATGGTCCACCTCTTTAGAATCGAGGTGTTAAAAATAGAATTAGGGTGTTAAAAATAAAAACATCCCTGTAGAAAGGTTTCAGTATACGTCAATTTTTTTTAAACAGTCCTGCTTTTGTGTTTTCACGTTAATATTCAACTGAGTAGGTCTTCATTTCATTTTCCCGATTCTTTGAGAGTTAAAAACAATTTATGAATAAATATTTAAATACTAGCATATGCCCGTAAAATCGTTATAAAATGTGGGAATTTTTTAAAAAACAATGCCGAATATATTTAAAATTTTAGTACAATTTAGTACCTACAGAGCCCATATCAAGACCCCAACAGTAGGAATTTCAGAAACATGACTAATAGCTCAATTCTACCGCCAATGGGGATCCCAACTCCAAAAGTCAAAGCTAAAATTTGGCATCATTTAGTACACATTAGTACGAATTTCGAAAATTTCCCACATAACCCAATCCTACACAATCGGTTCATCCAAAGCCAAATTGTACCAATTATAGGACGATTTAGTACTATTCGTATACATAAGTAAACAAAATTGCAAACCTACGTACATATCCAATCCTACACTCCGACGGTAATATTAATTTCAAATTTCAGGATTCCAGCTCCATTTGTACATCCAAACTTTTCGCATACATGAGTACACGCTTTCAAAACCACTTCCTTACATCGGCTCTACTTCTTAACCTTAATTCGTAAAATTTCAAGTTTTTAGATCTATGCATTCACATGCTACGAAATTCTACCAACTTTAGTACATGTTAGTACTTTTCAGATACTTATAGTTCGAATGTCCAAAAAAACATCCTTTGCTATATATATTCTACACACCATCAGTGTCCCCCATTTCAAATTTAAGAGTTCTAGACCTAACGGTTTGCCAAATACAAATGGTACCACATTGTGTACATTTCGTACCGTTCTAGTACGAATTTCCAAAAACCCAGCCTAATCTGCCACCTTTGGACCAAGAGTGACCCTCACCCAAATTTTTAATATTCTAGCTTCAGCCGTTTCGTATGGGCGTTGACCAATCGTCAAGACAGTCAGTTACTTTACTCTTTTATTAGTGTAGATAGGACCCTGTCTAAAAATAGCACCAATTTTTTGAATTTTTGACCTTCCTACTAATTTCAATTTTTAATTCAACAGATTCGAATGGAAAGATTATTGAAGAATCCCTGGCAAAATGCAACGAAATTGATGACGAATTGGAAAGTAAAAATAATATATCCAGTGAAATAGTAAATGAGATCCTCTTCGTTATTGAAGAAGTACCTCAAACACCGGAAATACAAACTGAGACATCCGAAATCAGTAAAACTCCAATTCCAACCGAAACAAAAGAAACATCAAATATTAAATTGGAAAATACAGATGCAAATAAAAAACAAAATGAAGAGACACCTTCTGTTGACATTTCTGAAAATGAAGATAAAACTGTTTCCTGCATGGAACCGGTAATGGTGTTAGAAGATGCAATTCAAAACGAAGAAACTGAAATGATGCAAGGTTAGAAATAATATTTTTTTTAATTATTTACATCTTTCATTTACATTCTGAAATAATTGTAGAAACATCCGACAAGCTGGAGACTTTACTTCCTAGCAAAGAAAAAGAACAAACAAGTGTCATCCAGAAACCCAATGAAAAACAAAAAATTCCGGTATTTAAATCTCTGGGCCGTCGCTCAGTTTGTGAACCAAATTTGAATACAAATAAACCTTCACGAATTATAAATTCAAAAGGCCCCAAAAGACAATCTATTTTACCAACAGCAACTAGGAAACAAACTATGCCAATGGATATTGATGTGGAGATACCAATGCTTATGAGTAAAATGTTAAAAATATCAAACACGTCCACAAAAGAAGAGATAACAAAATCTAACAAATCGGAGCAAGCTGCTAAGTTTGAAGTGGAGGAAATTATAAAACCCGACAGCAAGAAATCAGACAAACCAGAACCATCTGTTAAATCCGGATCCACAAAACCAATCAGCAAACAATTGGAAAAACGACGTTCTGCCATACCCACAGGAGCGGGAAAAGGTAGATCATCCCTGCTGCCCTCTGCCTTGGGTGAAAAGAGACCATTTAGTTTCACACAACGCATGTCGGTGGTGGTGAAGACTACCTTAAATAGTCCTGCACGTAAAATGGCAAGAAAAAGTACACTGGGTGCAACAACAACACATTTGCAGCAGCAGCATCAAAGAAGAAGTATGATGGCCACACGAAAATCAGAAGCTAAAGTTGAGTCAGGTGTTCGCAGAAGTATGTTACCGAGTAGTAAAATTGGAATAACAAACAATATGAAAGCTGGGAGAACAGGATTTCTGGGTACAGTTAAAGAAATGCCAACACAAAAGAAATCTGTAGAGACAGCGGCAAGCAAGGTTACAACAACACAACCAACATCGAATAACACAGGCATGTTGAAAATTCAGGAGAGCACAGTTTTATCTTGTCCCTCCTGCAAGGAACAATTTCGCATTAAATCATTGTTAGATGCCCATAGACGTTCACATGAGGGTGATAGTGCACCGGCCCCTAAAAAGCCTATTACAACAACGGCAACCGTTAAACCCCAGCCGCCGCAGCCATCCTCCACCCAACAACCACATTCCATACTCGATTCTCATTCAAATAAATGTAAATATTGTGATAAACAATTTGCATTGGTTCGGGCCTTGCATCAACATCTAATGTTGCATTGCTCCAAAATTCCACCAGGTGAAAAAAAGAAATTACAATTCACGGAATTGGATCATGTTGAAAAGGCACGATTGCCAAATGTTTTTCATCGCGGCAATAGTAATGGTCACAACAGTGGAAATTCGGTGCAAGCAACACCACGGGTGGCAACTAAAATGAGTGCCCCAACGACTACTACTACAGCACAAAAAGTTTCACATACTGTGAAAAAACCGGTTGAACCTTCCGGTGAAAAAGGTAGATATTGTATGTATACATTCGTGATTGTCCCACAAATATTTATTGGTAATATAATTTGAATTATAATAATTTAATTATTTTTATCTATAGATACAAGAAGTAAACCATCCACAGAAACGGCAGCCTCAAACACTACTGGATCACAGTCCTCTTTAAATAGCACCACCAGCTCAACGGGTATTTGTGGATCTATACAAAAACCTAAAACCAAATCTTCAGCACATTCGGGAGTATATCGCACGCCTAGCAAAACCGTACCATGTCATATTTGTAAATTAACATTTAAAAGTATTCTGGACTACACCAATCACAGTCTATCGACACATGGACAGAAAAATCATAACTCTGACGAGTTTTCAGCCGAAGATGAAATGCAAATGACATAAAAAAATCTCTATACAAATGGAATGGAAAAATTACCTATATTAATTACTTTATTATACACAATTTTATTAATTTATATGGAGGCCACCTAGGCGTTCAGCAGCACACCCACTTAATAATTATCAATTAAATTCATTACTGCAAGCAGTAAATGATACAACGAGAGAAAAAAAGGGACACATGATTTCCTTATATCAAACGGATTTTCATTATTTTTTTTTTAATTCTATGTTTAATCAACATTTCATACGCTTAAATAAAATATTTTTTCTAATATTTAAATATAAATTACAAAAAATTTTTTTTTTCACATAGTCTTATGTTTTTGGTTTTTTCTCTGGTGGTGGTTTCATATCGACATTTTCTTGTTTAATATCTAAGGCTTGTTGATTACCACCCGTTGGACTTGCCTCTGAGGGATTATTACCACTATTCCCTTCCGGATTGTTAATATTTCCATCTTGTAACTGCTGTTGTTGTTGATGTATTATTGGAGGAATAGGTGGTGGGAATTTACGCAATAATTCCGCTAATAACATGTCAACTCGTTGCATTTGAAAAACGGTTCCATTGTCATCTTTGGCAGTGGTTTCTTTTTTAGCCGTGGTCTTGTTTTTATCGGCAACTGGAAATAAAATAAATTGTGACATTAATGGAGATGATGAATATCAGACTAGCTGATAGGTTAGCGGACAGACACATAGTACGCGCAACTAGAATTAAATCCCCTTGAAAAACCGGATGTATTCATTTCACACCGGGCGGACCATTAGTACTTAAATTAAGAAAATTGGGTGAAAAATCCAATTGACGACAAGTTTTTCCACGTAAAGCTATGTCATGGTAAAATAAGCACTAACGTTGGTGGACGCTGAAAAGAGGTTGTTATCGACGAAAACAAAAATTTACCCTATGAACAACATCCGAATTGACTGCAGACAATGAAACCTTTTCAAAATGCAACAAATGACTTGCAATTTATTTTTATCGACTCTTCAGTCATGTGAAAAATCTTGGAATTGGTTTTTATTTACTTCCACATTTTCAAAAATTTTTTACTCACATAGCTCAAAGCTCGGGAGAACTACGAGACGGAACCGCTTTGTGTGGCTTGTCAATTAATGAACCTATATTGAAATTTTCTTGCGAGGAGGCCTTTTATCCTTTGGCCAAATTACAGATTTTACAATTGTAACGTAGCTCTAGAAACTTTAATATACTTGAAATAATTCGGGATCTGTATATGAGGGCTATGTAAAAATAGTCAAAGGTAGAACCCGAAACACAACGATTGGAAAATACGTTTAGGACTACATTGGGAAGAGTCTTTTATATGAAAGCAATGTATTAAATTTTATCGTCCGATACCGTTCGGATGGGCCCTACTGTGATATAAACATATTACATTAGTTTTGATATAGCTGGCTTGTTCGTAATTGCATTTTGGATTTAGCTGCAGAAAATGTATCTCGTTGGCACTTTTTCTCAGATTCCCTCTCAAATATTTCATTCATACCTGCACATTAAATATAACGGCTTCGGACATTTGTACTTTTTCCCTCTACTAACTTAAAATTTTTGTATTTAGCTGCACAGATAATATCAAAATAAATACCAGTAAGGAAAGTAGTAATGTCGGACTGGGCCGACTATATGATACCCTTCATCACATTTGGTATATTCTACATACAGCCTTATTCTGGATGTCAATTCCATGTGAATTTACTCGCTCTTTCCCTTCGCCTTATTCTGAACAACATTTTCCTGTGAATTTTTTCGCATTCTCGCTTTCGCCTTATTCTGAATGAAGTTCGAAAGCGAAAAAATCCGCTTTGGCGAAAAATTAGGTATTCTGAATTACAGATGAGATGAAATTTTGTGCGAAATTTTTCGCTAATAAATTTAAGGGGAGTTGACTACAAAAACATAAGTAATAACTATTTTTATGAAAAATATTTACACAATACTTATTCTATGACGATTTAGAATATTATAAATGATAGTAAGCAAATTTTTAACTGGAAAACAGCCAATAAAATGCCATTGGAAATCCTATTGATAACGATGCATGCTGAACCAAGTATTGCCCAAGAATGTATGAAGGTAATAAAGAATATTTAAGTCGAGTTTGATGCATTTTGGAGGCGAAATACAGATATTTGTGTGAGGATCTGTCTCTCAAGAAAAAAATTTTAAAAATTATGGAAAAACCAAATTTGCCTGATGAGCCGCTTAACAGTGAAAAACTGAAATAAAAATTATGAAAGAACAAAAAATATTTTTTTTTTTCAAAATTATCGTGTGCATGATTTGAAGGAAGAAATAAAGGAGTAGGAGCAAATCATAACATAACTGACCACTTTAAGAATTTGGGGAGATAAAATATCAAAATTAAATAAAAAGGCACACAATTATGTAGTGAAATAATAAACTGTGAATTAATTAATTAAATCGCAGATTTCTTCCTATTATTCGTTGTGTTTTTGCCATCATAAAAAAATGTTCTTTTATTTGTAATCTATTGTAGTTGTTGCAACAAATTGCATCAAAACAATGAACAGCTGTTTCACAAGCCATATTGTAGGTTGCCATATTTTCAAACTTTAATTTATTTTCATTTAATTACAAAGCATTTATACAGGGGATTCTTGATATTTGACATTTGTATTGCTATAAAGTTTAAATAACAATAAAAAGTAACAATTTTTAATAACAAAAATCAATAAATAATATATTGAAAAATGTTACACAATTAAATTACAATGGGGCAACACACATTGCAACTTAAATTACAATATGACCACACACAGCGCAACTTAATTTACGATATGGCAACACGAATCTTTTTTTCAACCACCATTTTCGAAAACTCGAATCTGCATCTCGCATTTTTTGCATCTCCCTATTCATTCAGAATAAGGCGAGAATGTGAAAGCGAAAATTTTTTACATGCGAGATATCTCCCTAGCAAATATCCAGAATAAGGCTGATAGTCTCCTAACAGACGTCGCCTTTTCGAACGAACGTTGACATGAAATTGAACGAAAGATATTTAGGGACTTTGGCGCACCATTTACATTAAATCGGACGAAAATATATAAGGAGCTATATCTAAATCTGAACCGATTTTCACGAAATTGTCACCTATTTATGCAGTGATTTCATATACGAGCAGCTTGAGGCAGGTAAGTAATTTTAGATATCTGCACTTTTGACTTTCCTGCACTGAAATGTTTGCAAGTGTTGTAAAAATGCAATCCAAGTCAAAACTGCTGAATAACTAATAGTATATGGTTAAAATTGATATGTCGGAACTTTCAGAAATATTTCTCTACAGTCAATCGGATTTCGATACAAATAAATATCGGCACATTAAGATTTGTAAAAGTTCGATTGAATGTTTTGCTTTTGTCCAGGAACCAACAACGAAAAATATCAACTGATGAAGTGTTATGAAAAATATCGTTTTTGTTTTAACTTACGTTGCTTATTTGAACTAAAGTCCCAGGTGTAGCCCTTATTTGGATGATAACGTGAATAACTACTGGCTTCCTCAAATGCAGATTGTAGGTTTGTAACAGTTGATAACTACAAAAAAAATAAAACAACGTATATTTAAATATAAAATTATTATATAAAATCAAATTTTCTTCCAACTTACAATACGTGAACTTATAACATTTCCCAAATCTGGTGCCTTATATACCGTACCGCCAATAATATAATAATCAGCCATTGGTGTTGCCTCATGTGGATTGTGTCTGTGTTGCTTGCGTATAACATATAAAATGGGTTCATGAACGTGCAGCAATATGTATTCCACACCGACCATATTGCTAGAAAAGAAACATACAATTAAAATTGTAATGTGTTTTTAATTCAAACAAAAAGACTTACTTTAAATTATCCAAACTTAAACGCTGCATACGAATAATTTCATTATTGCTAAGATGATCATAGAAGGGATTTGATTTACGACAAAAATAATCCATAACATTTGTTGGATCCAATGAGGCCATAATTTGTGTATCATGCCAAGAGACCCATAATGGATTCTCCTGTGAAATTGGTGGTGGTATTTGTCTGGGTAACATTTTGCCAAATGTGAAGATCTGAAATTAAAAAAATATATATGGAATTAGCTATTGGTAAACTAAAAAACAAATAGGAGGTTGCAAGTTTGCCAGGAAGGGTATGCGAGATATATAGAGAAGAAGACAATCGACTCTGGTCACTTAGATATAAACGAATTGAATTATTTTGATCAATTCTGACACAAAGGCTTTGTATGCCGCTAGGGTCTCCTTTTAAATCATAAATTGACAAAAGTACAATTTGTCACAGCTGTTTAACGCTATCAACAATTGGCAAGTCATTTATTCACTAGGCTACATGGAGATGACACCTGTGTTGACCAAACCATTCCTAATGCAAAAAATCAATTATTTATTTGGCAATTGATTCTGCGGGACCACCGGCTTTTTCTGTTTATAGTCGTTTTTTTTTACTTGTTGGGCTTTATTCGTCTATTGTTTTGTTGTATAAACAAATTGTTAGCAGCACGTCATTACTTTTGATCTAATTTTTGCACTTCCTATTCGCGTACACACATAATTGGAGGTCAGTGCCGCTATGGCAGCAGACGCGGAATGCACGTTGTTTACGTTATTTTTATGTGGACACTTGCATTATTTTTACATTTCATTTTAGTGATTTGATTTATCTTAGTTAATTTTCGCTTCTGTGCAAAGGTTGTGTAATATAAACTTTTATTTATTTAGTTTTCAACCGAAATCGATGTGTTTGAGTCGCGTCCGGTCTAGCTACTAAAATATACCAGAAATCAACAGGTAATATGTATTATTTTTCGAATTTCACTCTTTACCGTGTTGACGTTGTTGTTATTGCACCTTGTACCTTATTTGTTTATAAATATTGGGGGGATATTGAAAATAAGTGAAAATAAATTGTTGGTGTGCAATGAATTGCTTGCAAACTTTTTTTGAGACAAATAGCTGAGAAAATAAATAGAGATAACAAAATCGATTTAGTGTAAAAATATATGAATCGATTAATGGCAAAATCGATTATTGATTAAAGGAAACCTACATTTACGCCGTTAAAGTATTTTTTTTTTGCTCGGCAACGAATATGCTAGTCTATAGAGTAGAAAGGAGATTTATTGAAATACTGGAGTGCTAATGGATACCACATCCTTTCAGTTAAGACCTGTTCCAGTTGTTTTGAAACCAACAACAACAAAAGTAAAACATCTACAAATCCAAGCGATGAATGTTGTGATTTAAACGCCGGCGGCATGCCTTGCCACTAAAACACGGCGGCTTCGTACTTTGATTTCGATCTCTTCGGAACAAAATAATAACAAAAAACAACAACAAATAACACAAGAAACAAAAATAAAATAGAAAAGAAAAATATTTTTCGTGTGTTGTGTGTTTTTATATTCCTCTGTTTTCAAAATTTATTGGGAAAATAGGAAAATTGGTGGATTTTTCAGCCTCAGTTCGTTCTGTGCTTTGCATCGTCGTGGCGGCATATCTCAGAAAGAAAAACAACGTAGAACCGAAATTATGGTAATAAAAATTAATTGGAAATAATTTTATACTAAAATTTGTGAATACCGTTCATCATATGTGGAAATAATCGATAATTGTTAGGTCGTAATATTCATTGAGAATTGAATTACTACCAAAAATAAAAACTGTTGTGCTATTGTTAAATGTTAAACTCATACAGCCTTGGTAGAAATAATCATCCTCTGGATTGTGTGCTATAGTGTGTGGTAGTGATTCATATCCTTTGTTGTCGTCTATGGGATCTGAATATGAAAATTGCCTCCGTCTGTGGATAATATGTAACGTGCCCGTCCAGTCGCCCCCCTTCTCTACTGTCTGTTGTTTATCTTTACATCTTATGCAATATTATTTGCGATTTCCAGCATTATTGCGAATCATTCCTCCAATATGTGCGTGCGTATCAAACATTCCATACATAGCTAGTCCATTGGCAAACAACAAATTTCTGTCTGTCCTCGCATCCGCACACAGAACTGTTGCTATTTAGCCTCTATTAACCTTGATTTATCTCGGAGTCGTTTGGTTCGCCTCGAAATTGACATGAGTTGACTTAATGCGTGCCAATGTTTTGTTTGTTTTCTCCTCTCATGTGCGAATACATTGGACTCATGGAACTTGTGTGAATGAAAAGAAAACAAGTGGTTGTTGGTTGGTAGCGGTCGATTGGTGTTTATATTCGTATATCTATAAATACGCATGTGAACATGAATAATGCATGTTTAGCTATTATTGCTGATAGATATGCAGCTGGGAGCATCAGATAGTTTTTAATTTTTTTATTCATTCAAATTTAATATTTAGTACAATACGTAAAATTTTATTAACAAAAAAATATTAAGATATTTTAAGTAAAAGTGAATAATTACAATAATTAATATATTCATTATATATTTATATATCTATGGTGTATGGCGTCATTCTATTATCAACGCCTTGAAATACTCAACGGAGACCCCATAAAGTATATTTATTCTTGATCGAAATAAAATTATATGGCGTTTCAGCCATGTCACCCTGTGTTTTGAATTCATGATAATCCTCGCAATATTGAAGATAGAGATTTGCAATTTTGTTATTACTTCTAGGATATTTGGTATTGAAAATGTATGTAGGTCCACGTTTTTGGGTAGCAGCGAACTTCCGAGCTTAAAAAAAGATTTCCAGGCGCGTCGGTATTGCGCGTTGCTCTTCCTATTTGAAAGACCATGTTTCGAAATGTTCTCTTCCACTAAATCTGCGTGAGCCATCTGTTGGCATGATTTTATATGCCTTTTATGCTGGGACAAGTCTGAAGCCGCATTGGTATGGTCCAATAATGTCATTGGCTTCAGTCGTTCACACGTCACGCTGGATAGCACTATATATGCGATGGGAAGGAGGCTAATTCCTCTATAGAGGCTAATTCCT